>NW_021937733.1:0-18871 GCF_001715985.3 Manacus vitellinus
TGTTACGACCCGCCCCAGAAAAAGAGAGGGGGGGGGTAACTCAGGTTTTATCAAAAATTCCTTTGGGGTGGATTAAAGCGAAGCGACGCTAAATAATCGGTGTATGAAAGTATATAAGATTTATTTCAACAGTTTTGTATCAACAGGTAAGTTAATAAGATTTGTTTTAACAGTTTTGTATCAACAGATAGGTTAACATTTTTTGGGTGCTGTCATAATCAATAGGTAAACTAACACTTTTGGGTAGGAGAAAAATGCATAGGGGAGAGAAAGGCAGGATAAGAGCCAGGGAGAGTAAGGGAAAGAAAAGCTGAGAGTAGACAGATGTCCATAGTCACCGCCCACGGGGTCCAGCGATGCTTGAGAGTGATGGTCTTGATTCGCAGGCGGTGGGGGAGAAGAACTCCCAAATTCCCAAAGTCACCAGTAAGTTTATATGCTCTGGCGCCTCTCTGGCATGAGGGGTTGCTTTTCCCTTTTTTGGACTTAGTCCTCCAGAGGCACATTGTCTTTTCAGTTGTTGTTTTCAGGACAGTGTAACTAATCGCCCAGCAGAGGTGTCAATAGGCAAAAGCCTGCAAGGTCGACTCTTTCATGGGCTATCAGAGGTACAGTGTAACAGTCAAAAGCCCGCAAGCTCGGCTCTTTTCAGTTGTTGTCAAAAGCCCAAGGTCAGTTGTTGTTTTCAGGACAGTGTAACTAATCGCCCAGCAGAGGTGTCAATAGGCAAAAGCCTGCAAGGTCGACTCTTCATGGGCTATCAGAGGTACAGTGTAACAGTGTACCTACTAAGCGCCCAGCAGGTGTGTCAAAACCTGAGAATGCATAAATCATCAACTATTTCAGTCTCTGACACCACCCCGTGATTTATGCATTCAATAGTTTTTCTTCTTTTGTCGTTCTCTGTGAATCTTCTTTGTGGGCAGTGCTTTTCGTATAGTGGACAGGGAGACAGAAGAGTGAAGGAAAGGAAGAGATTGCCCTAATGCATTACAATTCTCCCCCCCTTCAAAAAAAAACAAACCAATTTTATAATAACATAGTAAGCTAATTTGCATTAGTTACTCTCTCCACCCTGTGGGTCGTCATAGGGGATGTAATAGGATCTCAATGGTTACAATCAAATTTCTTAACATTAATGAGGTTACAAACATACATACAAATATTTGAAATTATACATCAAAAAACACTGAGTTACTTGGGAGCTGGTAAAAGGCTTTCTTATGTTTTCTTTTAGGCCTAAATTTAGTTCCGTTTTGTTAAATTTAACCAAATATAAAATTCAATGCCTTTCAAGGCAGAAGGCTAATGTATATAATGCATATTCATATAACTCTAAATATGCACAAATACTTGTACTAACTCCCAGGTTATATTTGGTTGAGTTTCTCAATCGAGAGAGATATTTAAAAGGACAAAATGAACTTGACAAAAATCAAATTAACAGTACATCTTATACAATTTTACCAGTAAGTTGTTCACATTCAAAAGCTTCTCCCAAACTAACCTGCCCCCCAACAAAATAATAAAACAAACTTGGCAAAACGAAACTAGCAGTACATAAAATGGCTCGTCCTACACAATCTTATCAGCGAATTGTTCATGATAAAAAAAAACAAAACCCAGATAAGTCAACAATTATTAATAAGCTGATAACACAAGTAATTCTGGGAGTAGAGGGAGCACAAACACAATGTTTGTGGCAAACTTTTACATATTGAGACAAAAATACATATAGGCATGCATATTACAAAGTTATTAAGATAAAAACATTAAGAACAGTATAAGTCTTCAGTCCTGTTGCTATTTCGTTTTCTCATGGAATACTTGTAAGTTGATAATAGAAGCAGTTGTGGGGGCAGTTATCTCTTCTGCCTCTTGCTGTAATTGAAGCTCCATTGGTTTCATGCAGTTTGATCTCATCTGCTGGCAGGTTCCTGCAAAAGAACAAATCTGGCCCACTACGGACCCATTATTAAAAAGAAGGAACTATCTATTTATCCAACTCCTTTTCTTATCTGGCATAATGTTACTAGGGCAATAATAATAGAGAAGTTTGGAACATGTTTTCTCCAAAAAACAAATAAACTCAGACGGACAGAGAGGGGTGGGAGACCAAACACCCATTCTCTCCCTCTGGCATCTCTCCAGGCTCGACCCTTTAATAAATCTAACCCCAGGATATTAGCTGGTAGTGGCCCCACAATCATGGTAGTTTCTGGGGCTGTCTCATCTCCAGGTAAGCAGCATTTCACTCGAGCAGTGTATTGGGGTTGGGATTTGCCAAAGGCATCAGTTACCCATATTTCCTTTTTGTCTGGCTTAATACCACACTGGGTAGCAGCTTCAGTTTGGAGTGCTGAGACCTGTGTACCCGTGTCTACCACGAATGTAACTAAAGATTTAAAAGGGCCAAGAGGAAAAGTGATTACCAAATCTCCCGGGTTGTTTTCTGTAAGCTTTCTCTCATAAACCCACTGGCTATTTTTTGGCTTATTTACTTGAGGGCAGTAAGTCCAGTTCCTTGACTCAGAACTGGTCAAACTGGTTAGTCCGGTTTCTGGAGAGGCTGAGGGGATCACAGTGTTGGACTCCTTAGAGGGGCTGCCCTTAGGGGGTGCTTTGTGCTCTTTGATCTTATCCCAGTGCTGTATCAAGTATTCTAAATTAGCAGTGGGTAATTTATCCATCACTTCTCGAGGAATTCCTTTTGCAACACCTTCTCTCCACAGACTGTATCTCTTTCTTCCGCTAGATGACACATTTTGTTGACAAATACCTGGCGAGGCAGGTTTTTGGACTTTCCCTGCCCTCCTGCAGTGTATTCTCTGGCCATTGGTACCAGGGAGCCCCAGCTGCTGACCAGTAGCTATTAATTCTTGGGCTATTTCCAACCAGGTTATTCCTGATGGAGCACCCCTTCCTCTAGGTCTGGGGGTTGCCTTTATGCGCTCCTGTAATTGTTTAGCATAAACTTTTAGTGCATCAGGCAGGCCTCGAATTAAAACTGGAAATCTCTGTGGATCTGCCTCGAGTTCCATTGGGGAATTTCGTTGTGGGTCTAATAATTTTGTATGCATTAACTGGAGACATGCGGTTTTTTGTACACTTTTTACAATGTGGCCAATTGTGGGTGTTTTAATTGTGTAAGGATCTCCCCTTTCTATAGGGTCTAACCCACCTGCCCAGTAGGCAGCTCTCTGGGTCAGGGACCACGGGGCTCGGTTATCATTTGTGGTCAGGAAAACCCCTGGGCCCCAAAATCCTCTGGCCTCATCTTCACTTAATAAAATTCGGTCTCCCCCAGTAAGGGACACCCTCCACACATATTCAGTCTCTGATTCGCTGGCCTTACGGCTGTATTTCTCCTGAATTCTGGCCAGTGCTTCCCCCGTGTACGGGGTAGTTCGTGTGGTAGTTTGCCGATCTGCCCCCAGGCCAGTGGTTTCAGTTTTAATGAGGGGACGCATATGTATTACCCCCTCCTCCGGGTAACTTTGCTTCAACTCTTCTAATTCCCCAGAGGGGTACAGGGATTTGTTAACATCTGCCGGTTTAGGGTATTTTGAATGAATGTCTCGCAATTCACAATTTTTCATTTCCAGTATCCTTTTAAGCCTTTCATTTTGCTCCTCCTCATCTTCAAGGGCTGACCTAAGCAATGAGTTAATCTCTCTCTCTTTCTCCAGTGCCTGACGTTCAGCAGTTAACTGCAGGCGTTCTTTTTCTAATTGCTCCTGCAAAGTTCTCATTGACTCTTGGAAAGATTTTATCACTTCACTTACAGATTTTTGAATAGCTAATTTTTGCCTTTGCACTGCTCTAAGGAATACGCCTAAGACAGCACCCAAAAAAAACAGTTCTAAACCAAGGATAGCTATCAGGAGGGAATAATCCCCATATAACTCAACCCGGGGTGTCATCATCCCCTTCGCCTTAGTCATTAACCCAGCTTAGGTTAATGTCTTTCTCCCCCTTAACCCTCTGAGGGCTGGTTTGACTCTCTCCTGGAAAACCTTTCAACAGGTCCAGGTACCAGAGAACCTTTCAACAGGTCCAGGCCACACCAGGAAACCTTTCAACAGGTCTGATGTGCCCGGGTCACACCGAGAGGAGAAAAATTCTTACTATAATTTTACTGCGAGGGAACAGTCACCATTTGACTCGCCCTCGGTACCAGTTTTAGACTACACCGATTACTCCACCACATCCAAAGGATCCTGTCCGTGACGCCAAAAAATGTTACGACCCGCCCCAGGAAAAGAGAGGGGAGGGGGGTAACCCAGGTTCTATCAAAAATTCCTTTGGGGTGGATTAAAGCGAAGCGACGCTAAATAATCGGTGTATGAAAATATATAAGATTTATTTCAACAGTTTTGTATCAACAGGTAAGTTAATAAGATTTATTTTAACAGTTTTGTATCAACAGATAGGTTAACATTTTTGGGTGCTGTCATAATCAATAGGTAAACTAACACTTTTGGGTGCTGTCATAAGCTTTCTGGGGAGGAGAAAAATGCATAGGGGAGAGAAAGGCAGGATAAGAGCCAGGGAGAGTAAGGGAAAGAAAAGCTGAGAGTAGACAGATGTCCATAGTCACCGCCCACGGGGTCCAGCGATGCTTGAGAGCGATGGTCCTGATTTGCAGGCGGTGGGGGAGAAGGAGAAACTCCCGAATTCCCAAAGTCACCAGTAAGTTTATATGCTCTGGCGCCTCTCTGGCATGAGGGGTTGCTTTTCCCTTTTTTGGACTTAGTCCTCCAGAGGCACATTGTCTTTTCAGTTGTTGTTTTCAGGACAGTGTAACTAATCGCCCAGCAGAGGTGTCAATAGGCAAAAGCCTGCAAGGTCGACTCTTCATGGGCTATCAGAGGTACAGTGTAACAGTCAAAAGCCCGCAAGCTCGGCTCTTTTCAGTTGTTGTCAAAAGCCCAAGGTCAGTTGTTGTTTTCAGGACAGTGTAACTAATCGCCCAGCAGAGGTGTCAATAGGCAAAAGCCTGCAAGGTCGACTCTTCATGGGCTATCAGAGGTACAGTGTAACAGTGTACCTACTAAGCGCCCAGCAGGTGTGTCAAAACCTGAGAATGCATAAATCATCAACTATTTCAGTCTCTGACACCCTCCCACTCTGTGCATGCACTTTCCAATCACTACAAACCCAAAACCTTATATTCCTTCCCTAAGATTTTTGCTGAGCCCACAGCCATTCCCTTTGAGTGTGTTGTCATGCAACCTCCTGATTGAGCAATCCCGGTAATGTTGGCCCCCAACTGAGTGCTCAAAAAGGAGGTTTCTGCATTAGGGATAGAAGTTTCAGAGAGACAATTCTCTTGCTTTCCTTGCTACCCTACAATCAGAATATATGCAGGTTCCTCAGAGAGCCTGCCTGACTTCTTGCAGCCGTTACAGGTACAGTTAGGTGCCTTTACATCTGATAGACTTGGAGGGAAATAAGAGTAACTGTGCTGCTGGAGCTACCATCTCCTAGAAGGAATACCATCTCTGCCCACTGGTAGAGACAGAGGATCTCGAGAGAGTTTATCTGACAGTGAAGTGCTTACTACAAAGTTTGAGCTAAGATTTCTGCATCTTTCAAAATCCCAGTGGAGGCCACAGAATTAATTATTTCTATGTTCCCAGTCTGCATCTTCTCTTCCCATTGATTTTATTGGAAGAGGCTTGTGTGCCTCTGTGTGATTCTGCCTCTGAAAGCAGAATATAGACCTTAAGTAGCTGTGAAGTACTGCTGTGTGCTGTACAGGATGTACAGTTTCCACCTCTGAGACTTCTTAGTTTCAGAGGTCAGTGAAGTGCTACAGGCAGCTTCTTAAAAATGTTCTGACACAACAATTTTTCGAAAGAAGATGCTGTTCCATTAAATGAAAGTTTTACAGAATTATATTAATTCATTTCAGAATGTTCATGTAAGGATGATAAAAGTCTTATATCAGTAGCATCAGATGAATTGTTTATAAGTTTCATTCTGTTCAACTCCTTTGTTTGTCTGTTCTATCCAACTGGCTGTTTAAAATATAGGACAAAACTTTTCCAATGTGGTAGGAAGTCATAACTGATACTGTAATTGATATCAGAATGTTTCAAATGGTAGACATAAAACAAACCATTTGAACTCCTTCAAAATTAAATACTGAAATTGAATATTTAAGTATGTGGGGAAAAAATCAGGAGGTCTTGAGAACCTTCTTTTGGTCCAAAAGAAAATCTGTTTGTAGTTGCACGATCACCAGTAATGTTGTGCAGTGTTCTAGGAGTCCTTTGTCTGTCAAGTTAATCATGCAGACTGTTTCCACAACTGGACTGTGTCACTGCAGAGGGTTTCAATGCCAAGATTACTCTTCCTTTTACATTTCTTTTTTTTCAGGAAAAAGGATGTCAGACAGAGCCTATACCTTCGCTAAATTTCTCAGCCACTGTTCACCAGGTATATACATATAAATATATATACTCTTTACCTTTAACGTTTTTTAGAGTATATTTAGGAAACTGAGATATGAGAAAGTTAAAAGCAAATTATTGTGTTTGCATTCCTTGCAGTGGAATGAATTTCCATGCATGGGCTTTGGTCTCTGGTTTGTATCTGAGGACAAACTAGTATGGCCCTCTTTTCTGCCTAATGGGTGAACTTGCTCATGGTTTTTATTTGTAAGGTTAAGTGTCTCAGTTTAGCTGCTTTTAATTGGTTCATTTTTTGCCAGGCACCCTGACCAGTCTGCTTTAGAGACTCTTAAATGACTGGAAATGGGGAAATCACAGCGTGAGAATGGTTTTGGACTCAGTAAGAAGTGGGCTGCAGCTTGCAGGGCACTGGCTCCTCTAGGGACACAGAGTGGGAGTGGGAACTGTCCTGTTGCTAAAGATCTTCCATCACTGTGTGGTGAGCAAGCTGGTTATTTAGGAGGATCTAGGGTCCAGCATTCAATACCTAGTCAGCTGCTGGACACCTCCATCACCTAAAGCCACACGATGCAGGCTTGATGGGGTCTCAAAATACAGGAACAAAGCAATGAAAAAGCATTTAGGACATGTCTGCATGCTAGCTCCACTTTGAACACATTGTTTAGAGAGTGGAGACCTCTGAAGATTTTGTACAACTGGAAATTTACGAAAGTTCATGGAGTTTTTGGGAGTATTGTTAAGAATTTGACATATGCAGCACTTGGGTTTTTACTTTTTCTAAGTTTAGCTGTATGCAAAAGCAGGTTTCTCAAGCCTGAAGATGAACCCAATCAGAATGACAGCAAAATGAACATGGAAGACCAACCTATTGCAAGAAACTTAGCTCTGTTTTATTGTAGTGGGAATGTGCCTATATATTAATGATGAAAAACTGTACAGATTTTCTCCATCCCTTAAAATAATGTAAAAAAATTATTTTGGATGGAATTTTACACATGAAATATGCTACAACTTTCATTGGAGAGGGAATCCAGCCAGTTCTGCTGGTCAATTCCCAGATATTTGCAAAATGTATTTGTGTTTGTCACTGATACGAATATTGTTTCAAACCAGTGTGTCAGACTGTTGTTGAAAATATTGTTTCGTTACCAGTGTATCACAGGAACACCCAAGGAGAAACTATAAGGCAGTGGCAGCAACTTAAAAAATGTTGTTATAGGAAAGTGGTAGGAATGGGAGTGAAGATGTCTCTGTCAGGTTGATAGATGTATCCCAGTCTATTCCTGAACCTGAAATCACAGAGTACTTGGCCGGAAATCTTCCCTCCCTCCAGCTGGAGTTTTCTTCCATTTTTTTCTGGCAGTAAGATGACCTGAGACTTGGAACAGAGATTTACAGATAATCAGGCTGTGGCTAAGATTTTGCATGAAATGTTTGAAAGCTGAGGGAAAAAGTTTTCCATTTGTTTCTTTTGATTCAGTTGAAATTTTCAGTGGATCTAAAATAATATTTTTACATAAACTTTCCCCCCCATTCTTTTTCCTTCATGTTCTTTCTTATGGTCACATTTTCCTATCCCAAACTTTTCTGTTCTACTCCTTCTCATACTTGTCTCATCTTTGTCTTCCCTGATATGTGGAACATCTTTCCATTTAATTTCTGCCTGCAAATTTACAACGCAATGCAGTTTTTTTACTAAAGGTTTCTGCTACATTTCTTTATTCTGGTGTTCTAGTCTGTATTATCTGTTTGAATCATACTCCCTCTCCCAAGCTGATGTGTCAGATTGCTTTTTGTTTTTGTCCTGAAACTAATAAACCTGCTTCAGATAGGGTACTAGCATTTCAATACTAATGAATAATTCTTAAGTAGAAAAATTACTTTTGAAATCAGCTCAAGTAAGACATTTGTGGCATGTGGCACAGCAGAAGATGTAAAACTGCTCTCAGTTTGCATCATATGCTGCAGAGTTGGAGTCCAAGATTTAAATTGTGTTAAGCAGCTACAATTTAATTTTCCAACACCACATGAGAAATGTCATAAATCAGATGTTTAATGCTTGTTTCCTATTAAACACTGGTAAATTAGCCAAACACAAAGTCCTACAAAAAGATACGGAGTCAAAGCAGTAAATAGAGTGTTGGAGGAAGGAAATTATTAAAAATGCAATAAAGTGTTCTTAAAACATAAGACATACCCCATTGTGCTTTAAAAAGCCTGGACTTCAACCCTTCACTTTTTGTGCAAGAAGGCAGATGTTCAGCTAATTCCATCAGCAGTGTTACTGTGGTGATGACTACATATTTTTGGGATGGTGTAGATGACTGCTCTCAGGAGTATTGATCAGGTTGTGATAAATCCTGCCTCTGTGTCTCTCAGTGGGACATCTATGATGCCTATGTGGAGGAACTTCAGAGAATGGAAAAGGCAAAAGAGAAAGAAAAAACAAAACCTCAGGCAGTAAAGAAAGAAGAGGAGAAGAGAGGTTTAAGGAAGTTATCCCATGTGGAGGTGCAGGTATGTTTCATAATGCTGGAAGAAGGCTACTTGAAGTGGTGCTGGCTACATCCGCAGTGCAAATCAGGTGAAAGCAAGTCATGCTGGCAGTGTAGCCAGTTGTCTCAGCTGGCAAGTAACAACCTTAAGAAATGCAAAAATTACTTTTTGCTAGGAATTGTATTTCCTACAAAAAAAATCCTGTTTTATACAGCAAAACAGGATTTATGTTTTGCTGTATAAAGCAGGATTTCAATTTTGTGTGATCTTATTTTCAAACCTGATTTCCAAGTGAGCTATATTGCTTTCTTTTGTACAGTATGTTTGTGTCTCATTTTTTATTATTATGTGAGGGATAAAAGAACAAAATAAGTAGAAATAGTGCATGACTTTTCCATTGCAAGGGATGCAGAGGTTTTACATAAAATGTTCAACCTGGAAGGCAGAGAAATTTAGGATTATTTCAAAATACTGTACTGTAGTAAACCACTTTTCACTATTTCTTAATTTTAATTTTAATTTTATAGAGTTACAATTTATAAATTTTCTGATTGTAGATACATAAATGATATATAATGTATAATTTATATAAAAGCTAATGATAGTTAATTGAAATAGAAGACTAGATACTTAAAATTGAATAATGATTCTGTGAGGCTTGACGAAATTTGGGGGGGGGATTTTTGATGCCTCATTTTATTCATTTAGTTGGAAAGTGACAGAAGTGGTTGGAGTTCTACGCCATGGTCAGTAATTACACACCACCCTGTTACCTCAGGCAGGGTGATGTGACCACCCCAAGAGAAGGTCAGTCACTCCAAGTCCTGCGAAGTAGCACAGTGAATGCAAGGGCTGCTGGTGGAGCACCTCGCTCAGTCTGGCTTCTCAGACTAGCAGGTATCCTAATGCCTGCCACATTCCAAGCTGATGCTGCAACCTTGCTGTGGGAGTGATACTGCCTCGTAATCCAGGCTCCTCTGGAGTAATCAGGAGTAGCCTGGGAGTGCCTTGTGAGCATGACACAATTCATTCCACTCAAGTGACAGTATCCCTATCTTAAAAATAACATCCCACTTCAAGCACTGAGGATACACTATCGCAACCCTGCAAGATTTTCTTCATGCTCCAGAATGTTTTCAAGGGATTCAGGAAGTTTCTGTTAGGGTTTAACAGAGTCTGATTTGTACAGAATTGTGGGTGGTTCTTTCCTCCCCAGTCTAAGTTAAACCATTTAGAAGGAAAACTGAAATAATTTCTATGATGAGTGGAGCAAAGTACACTGAGAACTGTAATACAGAATCATGGCAGTTAGTTCTTAATTTGCCCCTGAAATAGGTGTAGATATATCAATATATGTAAGACATATATATATATATATACACACATATATATATATATATATCTCCATGTAATAAGAGCTGATTTCTGAAACAGGCTTTATCACTTTCATACCATATGGTTGATACAACTGCAGAGGATTTGGCTGGCTTAGACAGCCCATAGCACTGTGCCAGCATAAACCTTACAGTATAAACAGACCATGTTCTGATAGGCTTCTTCCTGTGAATTGTGCCATGGAAACTCAAGGTCCTTTCAAAAACTAGTGAACCTTTCACCTGAGTATGTTTTGGAGAATTAAACCTGAAGTCAACACTACAGTTATAGGCTTAAACGGTGGACTGCTGAAAACTGATGATGAAAATAAAGTAAATATTCTACCAGTGAAACCATATTGTAAAAAACCTGCTGCACACTCCACTGACGACAGTGGGAAATTGGAATCCAGTAATTCATGATCTGTTCCTTTGGTGCTTTGCTTTTCACTTTGCAGAGGGCTTGCAGGAAAGACAGAAAGTCAAGTGAAAGGAAAGCTTCATTATGCAAAACCAGTGTCTCAGACTGAGGTCCTCTGTGAGGCTGGTGGACCAACTTTAGTTGCATGAAAGACCTGCTAAATTTTCCACTAATTAACTGGGAAAATGCAACCCCAGGTACTCCAAGGCTCAAATCAGACTTACAACAGTTGTTGTATCTGTTCATGTGTAGGTCTATGCAAATGAAAGGTTGATGGCATCAGAATCTGTATTTCTGGTCTCAAGTCACAAATGGAGAAATGGGTTTTGTGGAACTCCTAACTCACAGATTACATACCTTGCACCATGCTTATTGAAATAGAGCTTTCCCAGCTGAGTGCTTTCTGAAGATAAACTGTGTTTGATCATTGCTGAAGGGAACTGTGGAACATCAGACAGGAGACGTGGCTGATCTGGATCAAGGATGCAATGGCAAGAAGTAGCAACTGATTTCCACCATTGTTTTGGTCAGTCTAGGTATTATCAAAAGTTACTGTGAAATCTACTGAGATAGCAACAAATTCAACCCAAAGGAAAGAAGAAGAGAAAATGAGTGGCTCTTACCATGGATGGATGCCTGATGGAATCTGTTGCTATGGTAGGAGGCCATGAAAGAGAAGATCCAAGAACTAGAGCCACAACTGGAGATGATGTAGGGATTAGATGAAGATTTGAAAAGGTAATGGATGAAAAGAGAGAGAAAACAGTTCTGGTACTGAGTAATAGGTCAAGAGAACACATGACTGGGAGAGGAAAGATGTGATCTGTGAAAGAACATGGTCAAAAGCAGAAGAGAGGAGGGGAGGGGAGGGGAGGGAAGCCTTGACAGTTAAGCAGAAGCTTCTCACTGGGGGAAAAGAAGTGGAATGAAGCTATGCATCATAGAGAAGCTGGGAGATCATAGTTTAGCAAAACAGAAGAGAGAGGCAGCCAACAGGAAAAGGAATGGAGGTAACCAAGGATACCAGCAGAAAAAAGGATGAGAATGATATAAAGAAGATATGAGTGAATAAAAGTTGGAATAACAGAAAGTATTTGACTGGAGATTGTGATGAAGGACTCTTCGAAATCTCTCAGCGTGCCTGGATCTAGGGAAGAAAGGGTGTGCTACATCTGAGGGCAGTGATGCAGCATTTGAAACTTTTCCTCAGTTTTCAGTAAAGGCAGTACACTGAACATGGAGAACACAGAATATCAAAGAGGAAGGATATGAAATTTTCTGAGCTGAAAATATCTGGAAGCAAAGATAACTAGGCAGAAATGTTGTCCTGTTCTTGCTGTTCCTAAGCCATCTGCTTATGGTGGATGTCTGATGGAAGCTGTTGCTATGATAAGAGGCCGTAAGGGAGGATACTTGATGATCTTAAAGGTCTTTTCCGATCTAAATGATTCTATGATTCTACAATCCTGACCCAGATACATGCTGGGTCTGATCCAGTACAACCCTCCTCGTGTTGTTGCATGAAGTTGGAAATTACAGTATCTGAGCTAGAAACAAAATGCAAAGACCTTCATGCAGGCTTGCTCCTCTGACCCTGAGCTGGCAAGGCATGAAATCACAAGTCTAATAGTAAGGTTTTTTAATGAATCTGTGCAAAGAGGGTTGGAGCTATGTAATTAGAGTATCACAAAGACATGTTGTATATAAGAGGGGTAAAAATGATTCCATTAATTTGACCTCTAACAATACATGAGGCAAGAGAATTAATAGGGAGGAAAAGAATACAGAACTGGGAGTATATATGAAATGGAGTAAAATACCACATGTTTACCAAAGGTAGGCTGTGTCCAAATAATCTCACCTCTTTCTTTGATGAAAGGCAAATTGTGTCTTCCCTTAATGAGGAAAGTAGAGTACTGGTAATCTATCTGCAATTCTGCAAAGCTATTGATATGGTGCCATTAGGCAATTGTTAGACATACCAGAAAAGTTGTTATTAGTACAAACTAGGAGGGACTGGTGGAGAGGGAGACTGCATTTTGGAGTATCAAAACAGTCTTTGGTAAGGTGAGGGCTTACAGATTGTAATGACAGGGAGAAACATGAGTGTGTTGGTTGGAGAGTTGTGATGTGGCTACAAGAGACAAGTATATTGCTGGAATATACTCTGTGATGGATAGCAGAGAAACTGTTTATGTTAGGTAAGGTGGGGTGATACATTTTCAGGAATAGTACAGGGATATGTGATTTTAATCACCCTTTTCAAAGATGATAGATTGCAAACCTGCACACATACGGAAAAGACTATAAGAAATGGAAAGCTTGAATACATGATACTAAAAAATCTTAGCATATTTATCTTTAATGCAAAGGTGGAGAAGGAATCTGAGTTAGATAGCAGAGAGGGAGAATTACCGAGGCAGAGGATAGTGTCAACAGAAATATAAATGGATGTGAAACAGTAAGGAATATGTTAAAGCTGGAACTTACTGTCCTGGAATGATCTCTAATCTCCTCTGAAACAGAAGTGGTTGATCATTGTCCTAAGAAGTCCAAACAAAATTTGTATTTAACAGAGAAATGTGCATTTCTGAGTCATGTGGGGTCCTGTCTGACTTGTCTATCTCACTGTAGCATTACCCCTTT
The DNA here is from genome assembly GCF_001715985.3 of Manacus vitellinus. Classification (NCBI taxonomy): domain Eukaryota; kingdom Metazoa; phylum Chordata; class Aves; order Passeriformes; family Pipridae; genus Manacus; species Manacus vitellinus. The sequence continues at coordinate 13,356 of NW_021937733.1, forward strand.
CTGAGATATGCCTGGTGAGGCAGCCCAGAGGGTCACAGTTATCATTTGGCAGCCCTTGGAAACCACTAATATTTTTTACATAACAGCTGAAATTAGAATGCAATTACTTTCACATTATTCTTCACCTGTTCCTGGTCATCTGTAGGACTGGATGAGTTATTACCAACTCCCTTGTCTTCAGTTTGCTGTTAACAGTGTATCAGAATTAAAAGCGAGGAGTGAAAATGATCAGATAAGTACAGTTTTGGAAATTAATAACTAGTTGACACAATTCAACCTGGGGAGCTTTATTTGGGATTTACATTGGGTGTTTGCGGTGCATGGAGGTGTTGGCTGGGCAACAGATGACAACAGCCCTGTACTGTGCTTCTTTCTTTGGAAGCCAGGGGCTCCTCTAGTCACAGTATGTGTATTGCTAGAGGTATGAGCAGTTACTACAATGATTTTAGGGTAGGGTTTGTCTTCTGGATATGTAGTTACACAGCAGCAGAAGCTTTTTCTTGTGCTTCAGGTTGCAGGAGTTACACATTGCGACTGGCCAGCTGCTGAGAGGCAAATATGAAGCCATTAGTGTTAAAGAATTGCAGAGCAAGACCAAGACATTTCTTTTCAAATTATTAGCCCATTATCCATCTTACATATGGTTCAATTAACGTTATTGCTGTTCTAAAAATAACTTACGAACAGAAATAAACAAAACATATTTGTTATCCTTTGAGCTCTCATTGCATTTGATTAGCTGGCCCAGAAATGACCTTGAGCGGAAAAGTGAGTTTCAAACAGAAATTTTAAAAAAAAAAGATAAATTAAGCCTAGCACTTCCTCTGAAGATTTATTTCAGTAGCATACAGAATAAATAAAACGTGAAATAGGACAGGATACAATGACAAAATTACTTACACCGATCCAGTTTAATGCCAAAAATGTAGTTAGTCATGGCTGTATTGCTAACAACACCTAACAGAAAAGCTGACTTAAAGCTTTTTTGATTCATCTGGAGAGTTTCCTGCATTGCAGAAAAAAACCCCAAACAATTGAATAATACATTTTTTCTGCATTTACCGAGGTTGTTTTTTTTCTTCTTTTTTTTTTCTCAATTTAAAGCCTACTTTCCATTGACCAAGAAAACCCCCAAAACTATGGAATCATAGTTATCATGGAATCATAGTATCATAGATTCATAGAATATTACAACTCCCCTGCCATGGGCAGGGTCACCTTCCACTAGACCGGGTTGCTTAGAGCCTCATCCAACCTGGTCTTGAATACTTCCAGGACGGGGATGCCCACAGCTTCTCTTGGCAACCTGTGCCAGTGTCTCACCACCCTCACAGTAAAGAATTTCTTCCTAATATTTAATCTAGACCTACTCTCTTTCAGTTTAAAACAGGTGTTCCTCATCCTATCTCTAGACTTCCTGATAAAGAGTCCCACCATGTATTTCCTGTAGGCCCCCTTTTGGTACTGGGAGGTGCTATAAGGTCTCCCTAAAGCCTTCTCTTCTCCAGGCTGAACATCCCTAACTCTCAGCCTGTCTCCATAGAAGAGGTACTCCAGCCTTCTGATCATCTTCATGGACTCTGCATGGACACTCCAGCAGGTCCATACCCCTCCTGCGCTGGGACCCCAGAGCTGGATGCAGTTCTCCAGGTGGGGTCTCACCAGAAGAGCAGAAGGGCAGAATCCCCTCCTTTGCCCTGCTGCCCACGCTGCCTTGGATGCAGCACAGGACAGGATTGGCTTTCTGGGCTGGGGGTGCACATGGCCACATCATATTCAGATTTTCATCCATCATTACCCTCAAATCCTTTTACTTAGAACTGCTCTCAATCCATTAATCATCCAACCTGTATCCATGTTTGAGATTCCCCCAACCCAGGTGCAGGACCTTGCACTTGACCTTGTTTAACTTCATGGGGTTCTTGCAGACCCACTTCTCAAGGCTGTCCAAGTCCCTCTGGGTGGCATCTCTTCCCTCCCGTGTGTTGACCACACCGCATGGCTTAGTGTCATCATAGATGAGGCAGGATCCAGCATTCATCTTTGAGTAAGCTTTATCTTATGGTCTTCAGTCCAGAATGTTGTCTCAGGTTGGAAAGTCAGAATGCCTGCAGTGCAAGTTTCCTTGGATGTGTAAGAGCCCAAGAACCAAAATCCTGCTCACGTCTGCAGGGTACAGCACTACCTTTCTTCCCCAGCCCCTTGCAGTAGCAGATGCTTGTTCAAACGGAAGAGAAATTTTGTCCTGCATCACTGGTTAATGGAAACAAATAAACGTGGTGAACCAGCAGGACTCCAGGGGACCTGTTCTCTATACCTTGTAACTGTGACTTTTACAGCGTTGGAGAGAAAATTGTTTGTTGCACTTCTCTTTTTCTAAATTGTATTGTAACCTTTTCAACATTTAGCCTCTATCAATTAAGGTTACTCAGAGCAACATGCTCATGTCAGCCAATGGCTTTTGTAGTCATAATCCTAATACTGTTGGAAAAATGTCAGCAGAGATGAATTGCTTTTTTTTTTTAAGGATGTGTTTTAGAGAAAAACAGATCTTATTGTGACAGAAGTAAAAATGACAACTGAAAGTCAAACGAGAGAATTTCAAGCAATTGAGACTATTGATTTCTACTTGAGATGTTTCAAGCATCGTCTTTCTCTTCCTCTTTAATTTCTCTTAATACTTATGACTTCCTAATATCTAGGGAATATCATGCGGTGTTAAAATTTGAAAACATCTTTTCCTACACTTTCTTAAATTCTGAAGATGACAGTAAATTCTCTGTGCTGTTTTCAAGAAGTCATCCCTTAGACCCAGAGAAAACCCGAAGAACATGAGAGGAACCCCATGGCTTCAGATGACTATCCACAAGTGAATGTGGTTGTTGGTTACCCTTCCTTAAAGGGTAGGAACCCAGCAAGAGTATATCTCAGTCCCAAATAGTCTTTCAGCCTTCAACTGTTTTCAACTACTTTCTAAGCATTATGTGCTTTGAATGGAAGCACTGGCTCCTTGAAACCTTGAGGAATTCTTGCATCTACAATACTCTTTGGCAAGGACTTGCACAGATGTGTCATCTTTCTGTAAGTCACTTTCTTTTGTTTGTTTTGAACTTGACGTACACAACTTTCACTTGACACCTCTGTTTTTTGTAGCAGAAGAGGCAGTGAACAGTCAGTCCCTGTCCATCCTCTCTGGACCATTTAGACCTGTCTCATGTCTTCCCGAGCCATTTCTTCTACAGACTGGCATGTCCCAGCCGACTCAATGTTTCCTGGCACAGACACCATTCCAGACTTGGACCATCCTTGCTGCCCTTCTTTCAACTTGGTTTCAAGTTCTACATAGTTTTTTCTGAGATGGGAAAAGAAGACTGCACACAATACTGGAGGTGTAAGCAAACTATGAATTTATAGAAGTATAGCAATTTTTAGAAACGTTTTTCTCTCTTGTTCTCTCATCTCTGTGTCATCCTATGAGTTTCATGCTCTTTCAAGCAAGACTTAATCTCCTTTGAGTGTGGCAGAGCCCAGGAAAGATGTGGAGGGCTGGACACACATAATCTGAAGTCATGTTCTTAGTTCTGACTGTGACTGGGTGATGTAGTTCTGGTAACTCATTTCACTTTTTCTTTTCATGTTCAGAGCACTCTCTGAGCTGTGTCAAGGATGACATGTTTCTTTTCAGTATTGACACTGTGAAGAAAATTTTGGTGTGCTGGCAGCCATCAGTTCCTAGCACAGAATTGAAGATGAAAGGCTTTGAAACAGTAATGGGGCTTTGGGGCAGCAGTAGCAGATGGGCGTTCAGGTACTTGGAGCAGCACACTCTCAGAGCACTTTGCATGTGCCCTGGCACTCTCACATTGTTGCACAGAACTGTGATGGCATCGTCCTGCTGGTCCAGCACAGTCTGTGGACTTTTGTACTCTGTCCTTCCTACTGCTGGCACCCAGGCTTCCTGTCCTACTTGCTAGTTAATCCAGTTTGGTTTTTGCTGGTGGTCAACATGCTCACACAAAAAATAGTTGAAAATAGAGTTTGGTAAGAAGGTGGTTATAGGATTGTGATGATCAGTCCCAGGGCTCTGTCAGACAAAGCATGTCAACCTGCCACCTGCCGACAGGCAAACAGCCCCTGCTGGGCTCTCTTTTTTCCATTTGTCCATGAATGTGTGGATGCATCAAGTTGAAATTACCTGGTGATTAATTAAAGGATTCCTAAATCCTCTGATGTTTGCTTGACACACCACTTAGAGATCTCCAGGTAGGGACAAGGATGCTCATGCATGATCAAGCACCTGTGATTTCATTACTGAGTGTAATGAACTGTTATATCCATTGAGATGGGGGAGGAATCGTGTTTGCTTTTAGCTCACCCTGTCATGAGTTAGCTTGAAAGACAAGACTCTTAACTGCCTTCACAGGTAAGTACCTTCCAAATGAGCTAAATCAGGAACAAACACTGAAGTTACTGCAGCTCAGCTGTGAATGGCATCTTGCTAAATTTATAATAAAGTAATTGCATTATTTCAAGTGTCATTATCATTAGGTGCTGGTTTGAGGCATTTCAAATTAATCTGTATTCAAGGTCAAAGGACTCAAGTTTTTCAGTCACATGAGGTCTGAAGGACCTGTAAACAGATAGGAAATACATTTTCTCTTCCTTCGTTTCTCTTCAGCACGTTGAGCCTATAACCAGAGTTGCAAAGGCTGCTAAAATAGCAGAGCGGATGGTGAATCTGAACACCTTTGATGACATTGCACAAGGTATGGCCCACTGAGAGATGCTTCTAACTTAAGCCCGAAGTCCTGCAGGTTAGTATCTACAGCCATAGCAAGGACAAGGAAGAGCAGAACAGAATAGAATAGAATAGAGGAACAGAGATAAAATGAGCAGGGCTAGGAACCTACTGACTCACACAAGGCAAGTAGTACAGCAGACCATGGACATGCAGAGAGGATGCCACATTAGCCATGCTCTGAGCTGGCTGGGAACAGCAGGTTTGGTTGGCATTGCCCTCCCTGTAGCACTTCCATCCCTCAGCAGGTACTTTTTTCCTGGATGCAGGTGCTGGTGACAGCAACCAGAGCTGATCAGTTCTCTGCTCACATGCAGATCACAGCCACGGCAACATATTCAGTCTTGATGTCACTGTGCAAGAGTTTCACTCTCTCTGCTCAGATTCCTCCTAAAAGGCCATGTCTAGTTCTGTGGGTGACCTGAGGTCACACCTTGCTCTGGGTTTCTACTTTCTTGTTAATCCTTTGCTAATCATCAGTTTGATTTTTATTTTTCTTGTGTGTGGGTGGACTTGGTGTTGGTAAAATGCATTTTTTGGGCTGAGGTGCTGGTTTGGAGTTAAGACTAAAGAACTGAGAGAGTTTATACACTAACAATTGGGTAATTCAGAGGCTGTGAGGATAACAGAGTGGTTTTTAAAGCTTCCCTGACGCTGAACCGTGCTGATTAATTTCTGATTTATTCACTGTGACTTTTTCCTTGGTTTTTTTTTGGTT
>NW_021937734.1:0-4200 GCF_001715985.3 Manacus vitellinus
ACGTCCCCCAGTTTTCTATCTGACAAGGGTTTGGAGGGGCTGCTTTGTGCAGGGAACCCTTTGGGGGCCCCTTGCACATGGGTAGGGCTGCACTCTGGGGGTGTGGGGCTTTGGTTCTTTGGTTGCCAGGGGCCACTGTGAGTCACTGAGCCGGGGTGGGGACAATGGGCAGGGCTGGTTGGGACAGGCTGTGGCACCTGTGACATAAAAGGGAAGTGTCCCCGTGGGGCAGCTCTGCAGGGCCCATCAGGGGATGCTGCCCAGTGCAGCCTGTGCTGTGGGGAGCACGCACACAGGGAGAGGCTGGGCCGGACGAGGGCCAGGGCAGCAAGGTCGCCCCAGGGAGTGGGTTCTGCCCCTGCCTGCAGGGCCCAGCCCCTGGCAGGAGTGCCTTGGGCAGGGCCCGGTGCTGCTGCTGGGGCAGGGGGTGAGGCCTTGCCGCCTGCCAGCTGCCTGGGCCCCTGTCCTTGCTGCGCCACATCCCCGAGGCTCCATCCCCGCTCCCCCAGCGCCAGCTCCCTCCTTCCCAGCCCCAACCAAGCCCTTCTCTGTGTCCTCCTGCAGGCCATGGCTTTCACAACATTCCTTTTGGTGCTTGTGCAAAGCATCATCCAGTCCCTGCAGGCGGTCGGGGAGGGGCTGCACAAGACTCAGTGAGCTTGGAGGTCTTTTCCAAGCTGAAGGACTCTTGGATTCTGTGATTGTGTGCTGGATTCAGCTGGGTCCGTGTTAGCAGCATTAGTTTGCTCCCAAAGTTTCCTCGCTGTCAGCTCTTGTGGCCTAAGGCTTGAGCTCCTTTAACTCCTTGTGCTGAGCTCCTGATGGGAAACGAGAGGCCTCTGCGAGCAGATTCCTGGTGTTCCCTGTAGAACAGTGAGGGAGAAGGTGTAGTCAAGTGGGAAGAGGAGTACTGTTTGTGTGTGGCCTCCTATGTGGCCTTGGCGCCTCTGAGGGGCTTGAAGGAGAAAAGAGCTTTGTTAAAGTGAGAAGTGAAATAGTGTGTTGGCTGTTCTCTCTGCAGGGAGAAGCTGTCGGTGGGGGAGGGGTCACAGAGTGGGGGAGGGGCCATGAAGTGGGAGAGGGGTCACAGAGTGGGGTAGGGGCTACAGAATGGGGTAGGGGCCACAGAATGGGGAAGGGGCCATAAAGTGTGGGAGGGGCCACGGGGTGGGGGAGGGGGCACAGCCTGGACTCGGGGGGTCAGGGCAGTGACCTCGGGGAGGGGGAGGGGTCAGGGCATGGGGTAGGGGTCTCACCTGATCCCGGGGCTATCGGGGCCATGGCGGGGCCGAACCTGGTGGGGACACCCAAGTTTTTCCCAAATTTCCCCTCATTTTTCCCAATTTTTCATCCATTTCTCCCAAATTTCCCACTCTTTCCCCAATTTTCCTCCCATTTCCCCCATTTTTCCCAAATTTCCCCATTTTTCTCAATTTTTCCCCATTTTTTTCCAAATTCCTTTCATTGTTCCCAAATTTCCCCCATTTTTTCCCATTTTCCCCAAATTTCCCCCCATTCTCCCCAACTTTCCCCAATTTTTCATCCAATTTTACCCAAATTCCCCCATTTTTTTCTCAATTCACCCCATTTTTCCCAAATTTCCCCATTTTCCCCAAATTCTGCCATTTTTTCCCAATTTTTTCCTAAATTTCCCCTAATTTTTCCCAATTATCCCCCATTTTTTCTGATTTTTCACCCGTTTTCCCCACATTCTTACTTTTTTTCCCAGTTTTCCTTCCATTTCCCCTCAAAATCCCCCATTTCCCCAAATTTCTGACTTTTTCCCCAAAATTTCCCCCGTTTTTCCACATTTTCCCGGATTTCCCCCCAGTTTTCCTAAATTTCCCCCCATTTTTCCCCATTTTTATCAATTTTCCCCAAATTTCCCACTTTTTTCTCAATTTTTCCCCCATTTTTCCCAATTTTTCATTCGTGTTCACCAAATTTCCCACTTTTTTCCCCAATTTTTCCCCATTTTCCCCAAAATTCCTGGTTTTTTCCCCCCATTTTTTCCCACTGGGGAAATTTGGGAAATTTGGAAAACTGGGGACCCAAAAATCCAAGAAAATGTGGGGAAATGGGGGAAAAATGTGGAGGAAATCTGGAGAAAAATCTGTGAAAATGTGGGAAAAATGGGGGGAAAATCAGGAAAATGGTGAAAAATCTGGGAAAATGCGGGAAAATGGGGAAATTGCGGAAAATTCTGGGAAAAATGTGAGAAAAATCCGGGGAAATGGGGAAAAATGGGGGAAAATGTGGGAAATTCTGGGGAAAATGGGGAAAAATATGGGAAAATTTGGAAAAATGAGGAAAAAAGGGGGAAAACGGGGAAAAAGGTGTGAAAATCTGGGAAAATGTGGGAAAAATGAAGGGAAAATCTGGGAAAATGGGGGGAAATCGAGAAAAAATCTGGGAAAATGGGGAAAAAATTTGGAAAAAACTGGGGAAATGGGGAAAAATTGGGAAAAAACCTGGGAAATTCTGGGGAAAATGGGAGAAAATCTGGGAAAAATGTGGAAAAAATGGGGGGGAAAGGGGAAAAAATGGGAAAAATCTGGGCAAATAGGGAAAAAATGGGGGGGAAATGGGGAATATTCTGGGAAAATCTGGAAATCTGGGGAAAAAATCTGAGAAAAATGGGGAAAAATCTGGGAAAAATGGGGGAAAATGAGGAAAAATCTGGGAAAATGTGGAAAAAATGTGGGAGAAAACATGGAAAATGGGGGGAAATTGGGAAAAAATCCGGGGAAATGTGGGAAAAAAAAGGGGGGAAATCTGGGAAAATGGGGAAAATAATTGGGAAAAAATCTGGGAAAAAATGGGAAAAATGAGGAAAAATCTGGGGAAATAGGGAAAAAATCTGGGAAAATGTGGGAAAAAATTTGGGAAAATGTGGGAAAATGGGGAAAAATCTGAGAAAATGGGGGCGAAATGGGGAAAAATCTGGGGAAAATGGGGAAAAATCTGGGAAAATGTGAAAAAATTGGGAAAAACTGTGGGAAAATGGGGGAAATGAGGAGAAATCCGTGAAAATGGGGGAAAATGAGGAAAAATGTGTGAAAATGGGAAAAATGGGAAAAAAATCTGGAAAAATGGGGAAAATCGGGAAAAATCAAGAAAAATGGGGGAAAATGTGGGAAAATGTGGGAAAATCTGGAAGAAAATCTGGAGAAAAATCTGAGAAAATGTGAGAAAAATGGGAAAAAATGTGGGAAAAATCTGGGAAAATGTGGGAAATTCTGGGAAAAGTGGAGGAAAAATCTGGGAAAAATCCGGGAAAATGGGGAAAAAATGGAGGAAAAATCTGGGAAAATCTGGGAGAAATCTGGGAAAATGGGGACAAACTGGGGGGGAAATGCTGGAAATTCTGGGGAAAATGGGGGGAAATGGAGAAAAATGGGGAAAAAAATCCCAGAAAATGGGGAAAAATGGGGAAAGATTTAAAAAAATGGGAAAAAATCTTGGGAAAATCTGGGAAAAATGGGGAAAAATCTGGGAAAATGTGGGAAAAATGAGGAAAAATCTGGGAAAATGTGGAAAAAATGGGAGAAAATCCAGGAAATGGGGAAAAATGGGGGAAAGATAAAAAAAATTTTGGAAAAATGGGGAAAATATGGGAAATTCTGGGAAAAATCCAGGAAAATGGGGGAAGAAATCTGGGCAAATCTGGGAAAAATGTGAGAAAAAATGGGGGAAAATGTGGAAAAAATGGGAAAAAAATCTGGGAAAATCTGGAGAAAAATGTGTGAAAATGTGTGAAAATGTGGGAAAAATGTGGAAAAAATGGGGAAAAATCTGGGAAAATGGGGGGGAAATCTGGGAAAATCTGGACAAAATGGGGAAAAATCTGGGAAAATGGGGGGAAAATGGGAAAAAATCTGGGAAAATGTAGGAAAATTGGGAAAAATCTGGAAAATGGGGGGGAAATGTGGAAAAATGGGGAAAAATGTGGAAAAACTGGGTTAAACTGGGAGGAACTGGGAGAAACTGGGCCAGAGGGAAAGGGATGTTGCCATGGAAATGTGAGTCCGCCCCTCCCCCACCCGGCCCAGGGCCCACGGTGGGGGAACTGGGTTAAACTGGGACATACTGGGAGGCACAGGGGGGGACACTGGGAGTTACTGGGAGCTACTGGGAGCTACTGGGGGTGTCACTGGGGTTACTGGGATGGACACTGGAGTTACTGGGAGCTACTGGGGG
>NW_021937735.1:0-28959 GCF_001715985.3 Manacus vitellinus
GATAACTACCTTAGATAATAATTCACTGTCATTTGCATAACAAGCTTGTATTTGATTGCATCTCTGATAACTAGGGCTTTTTTATTATAAAAATTACTGCTTACCTAAATTAACATGATTTAAGGTGCTTTGGATGGTTCTTGTGGCCTAGGACACTCAGATGTACATTAGGTATACACCTGATTTTATATATATATATATATTGTTTTTGCTAACAAGAATTTTTTCGGTACCTTTTTTTCTAGTGTAGTATCTAAAATTTGCTACCTTTTATCTGCAATGTAAAAGTACGAACTTCCTTCTGTACTGAGGGTCTTTAGGACAGGTCTCTGCAAGAGAAGCTCCCTTCCTCTTGGGGATAGTCTGTGGTTATTCAGCTGTTACAGGTAACCAGTCCAACATTTGTGACATTCAGAAGCCTGCTGAGCATTGTAGGCAGTCTTTTTTGACTATCTATATTTGATACATTTATTACTATAAATAACTATTACTGTCCTTTTCCTAATTTTCAGGTGTGACTTTACTATTAATAATTACTTTTGCTTGCAGCCACACTAGGAAGTGTTGGGAAGAATACTGAGTTTAGGATAGGTGGAACGGTTCCCCCACTCCTGTGATAGGCATGTAAAGTTCATCCCAACAAAGATTTCAGTTATTTGATATGTTTTTATAAAGGAAAATAGCGATACGTTTGAGGGTAAAGCTTGGAGTGATTGCTTATGCTGGAAGACAGCGAGACACAAACTTATTTGCAATGTAGTATTAAAATAATGCAGAGGGACGTGGGGGGTTTTAACGTGAAGCCCTTGCTGCGGTGCCTTGTGATCCTCCTTCCCAGGTGGTTCAGGCTGTTCTGGGAGCTCGTAAACAGGGAGGAGGCTGCGGTGGGTGGGTGGTTGTTGCAGCTCCTGCCATGTGACTGCAGCCGGAGCCGGGGCAGGTGCTGAGCGAAGGCTGCGGCACGTTTGGTGGCAGCAGCCTGTGCCATGTGTGCTCATCATCTCTCACAGTTCCCCTGGCCAAGGAGGAAAAACATTTATTGGTTTGTTGTTGTGTTTTTTTTTAATCTATGTTTTTTATTACTGCTAGATTACATTAGTAGTTACAGTGTCGTTTTCCAAACTTCACCGCTAGTGGTGATGATAATGCAAATACTGAATAATTTACTGTTTGCCTTGTGCTGTTGACCAGTACAATGTAAATGCAGTTGCAACACTTGTTTCCTATCAGTTTTGTGTTTAATCTGATCTCACAGTTCTCTCAGTGCCAGTATTTGCAGTGTGGGATGAGCTGCCTTGTGTTAAGATGGTGCCCTCAAGCTCCTTTACTAAAGCAAGAAAATGTATAAATTGATGCCAATGTACTTTCCTATAATTTTTGCACTGTGTGTAGTATGAGGATTATTTTTTTCAAAACTAATAAAGGTTTTTGTGGCATTTTACCTGGACAGGAGGGGAAAGCAGACAGATGCATGTGAGTGCCCCATGGCTGCAGCTGCCTCAGTTCATTCACTTACTGCCAAGTGTAACTTGGAAGCATTCTTTAGGTAAGGAAGTTGCTTCAAAATACGTATTTTATAAACTTAATACACTTCTGTGTTGGATCTTTAAATTGCATCTCAGTGTTTTGTACTTTCAATCATAAGATTATTTATGTATTCTGTTTATATGTGTCCTGAACCTACCTTCTATTTGTTAGACACTGACAGCACTTGTGAAAATGAGTTCTGTGTCCTGCACAGACTCTGCTCCCTTCCCAGGAGAGAGAACACGTGGCACCTGTAGACTGTGCAGTGCAAGGCCACCATAAGTGACAGATTTCTTCAGGTGCCACCCACGAACAGAGTTGCTAATGAATACCAACTTTCTCATGCTAGACAAGCATGACTGTTCAGCTCTTAAATTCCCTGGTGTGTGAGCTGAGCAGCAGCATTCCTTGCACAGGTTGCAGGGCTTGAGTTGGATTTTGCAGAGGAGGTGGGAGCTGCTTCTCCCCGTTCATAAATAACACATGTACTCCAGCAGTGTTACACTTTACAGCTATAAAGCTGATATTAACTGAGTAGTTTTCCATAAGGTGATGATATGATCTGGGAGAATCTTAAAGCCTTGTGTCCCATCTTTTAAAGAAAAATAAAGAAGTTCAGCATTGGAAGGTTTCTAAAGATGTTATTACTGGTTGAACACAATACTTGGTAAACATCTTGCATTTCTAAATCTACTTTTAAAATCTGTCATGATTTAGTGAGGTGTGTGTTGCTGTTCCTGTAGCTTTCCCTTAAAACATCTTCAAATAATGTAAAATGGGGAACTGAATGTGGAGGTTTTGGGTGTATTTTCTTATAGCAGACCAAGATGCTCTTTCATAGTAAGATACAGGGTAGTTTTTCCATATTAGTACATGGGAGGATATTCATATATATGAATCTTTTTTCCAGAAACAGTTTAACTGACCAAAGTAGTTTTTTCACTTTTAAGATTATCATGATGCAGTAAACATACTTTTGGAGTAAGACTGAGTAAAGTTGAAAGCCAAGAGTCTTTACATTTCAAAGTATTAGAAATCATATCTTTAACTCTTCTGATTCATGTGGTTTTGGTATACAGCAAGCTGAAAAAATAAACACTTCTTACCCAGGTTTGTAATTTCTTTAGGTAATATTCAAGAATCCAGAGGTGTATCTGTGTTGCATAAGAGTGCTCATGTGACTAAAATTGTAGTTCAGAACTAGATTTTTGCCAATAATGACACCTTCCCATTAGTTAAATGATATTTTTCAGAAAGTGTTTGGTAAAACTAATCTGCTTGGCACATATTGTTGTTCTGCTTCCACATCTGCCCTGCAGAGCAGTGTGTCCTACTCATCTCTGTTCCAGAATTGATTTTAGTCCTCCCTGGGGGTTTCCCAGACACTGCAGAACAGTTTTAATTTGGTTGATGGCTTCACAGGTCGGTTCATCTTCTGGAACCCGTCCCTGCCTTCTGGTTAAGGACTCCATGCACACACACAGGATGACTCAACAGTGGGATGGATGTTCAGATACCAGAAAGGTGCTGGTAACTTGACAGGAACCTCCACATTCTTTGGGGTATGTGTGCCTGTAAACCTCTCAGTGAATAGTGCCTGGATTGTATCACATGGAACTATAATTTAGTGAACTTCAGTTGTGTTTTCAAATATATACTGCTTATAGTTTCAGTATTCAGAAGGAAACAAGCATTCATATTTCACAGTAAATACTGGGGCTTCATGTTTGGTAAAAAACTTTGATGCATGACCAACAGAACCTTTTTCTGGCTTTGCATCCCACAGCAAGTAAAATGAACTCATTTTGGTAGATTTAAAGGACTGCAGTATAAAATATAAAAAATTCTGGACATAACCAGTTGCTAAAGGATGTAGCAACAAGAACAAGTTCTGGCCATGTTCCATCAGGTCTTCATCCATCTGGAGTGGATGTGCTGCTTGTGGGCTGTAGCCTGACCTGTGGTTTAGGGGAATTCCCTTTCTGGTTGTTCTCAGATGCCAGAACTTCTTTGTGGGAGCCAAATCAGCACCCAAGTTATTTTTTAATAAGATAGCAAAAATTTCCATTTTTATCAGAAACTTATCTTTAACCAAGATGTTGCAGATCTACACGAGAACAGCAGTAGCAAAGAGAAGCTTCTCAGCCAACAGAATTTGTTAAATTTCATTTTTTAATCTGGACTTCAGGTTTAGCAAACAGCTAAATTTATAGTTCCTCTGGAGGAGGGAGGAGGAAAAACAAACAACAGGTATTTGACTCAAAAGGTGTTTAACCTTTGCTAAATTTAGCAAGGCTATGAGCAACTGCAAGAGTTGTGCAATGGTTAATTACTACATCCACACTTAATGCTTTGGAATGCCCATTCATTGTGTGACTTAAAGCACTCAAAAGTCATAAAAGATGGTTGTGTGGATGATAATTTGTTGGTCTAGTAGCAAAATGTTTATTCATGCTGAGATTGTATCTTCATTCCATTAGTAACACTGTTAATGTAAGCCACGTGTCTATTCAGGAAAGAAAACCTGTTGTTTAATATAATTTAAAGAGTATTGGTAGCTTAGCTTCATATATTGCTGATTCCAGTCATTAATGGAACTCTGAGTAGACTGAGTGAAGATTTATAACAACTGCTGAAATAAATTTCTTGGTGGTTGAGATAATTTGTCAGGAGGTTAAACAGTAGTAAAGCTGGTCATGTGAACAGCTCTTAATTAATTGGGTAGGTTGTTCTTTCCCACTTCCCTAAGAATGCACATGCTTTCTTTTCATGCAGGTGTGGGTTGGGTGTCAGACGCCTCATCAGCCAGACAGGTCAGGTTTTATAAGTTGGGGAAAAGGCCAGGGAAGTTTTTGATAGGATAGTATGTATTTTGGCAGCTGTTTCTGCAATACTGGGGACTGGGAGGGGGTGGATTTTTTTTTTCCCCCATAATGAGGATACTATGGAAAATTTTCAGACCAGAAAAAGCATTCTGTGAGAGTTGCCATGGAAGTTTGTTCAGTAAAAAAACTAGATAACGTACTCTGTTTGTTGAAAAACGCATTGGAAAATCCTTCAGACTGGTTGGGAAGAGAGAAGGTCTGGCTGAACATCTGATTAGTGGGACATTTGAGAAGGGGCCTCAACCTGCTGTGAAATGAAGTGGCATTTGAAACAAAGATTGTTGCTGAGAATTGAGTGAATCACAGAATTCAGTCCAGAATGTCTTGGGTAGGTTGTGCTGCTTCAGCCTGGGAAAGCAGAGCTTTTCCTTAGGCTGCTCTTTACTGAGCTCTGGCTCGTGTGGCAGTTGGCCCTCAGTGAAGCAGATCCATGCAGTTTGCTGAATTCCAAGGTCACTGTCCTTTCTCCTGCTGAAAACCAGCACGTGAACTTCACTTACTTTGCCCTGCTTTGATAAGTGACCTCTGAAGTTTTTTGTTGTTAGTTGTACAAACATTTTCCCCCTGCCTGACATGATTTAAAAGAAAAAAAAAAAGGCAAAGGGAAGGTGGGCAAAACTTTTCAATCTGACTCTGACATGCCTGTCCCAGGTTTATCTGTTTAAATAGAGTTTATGAATTAGGTTCTGTAGTTGATAAACTTTTTAGGAATCATTAGTAGATTCCGTAGTTTGGCTGCTGAGTTTAAATTTAAACTGAAACAGCTTTTTACTGCTAAATTAAATTGCTGTTATACTTCTTTTTCCCTACAAAGTGCTTTATGTACTGTGAAGTACTAACACATGAAACTATACCTAGTAAATTAACAAACCCAAGTTCTCCAGATTCAAATCAGGTTGTACAAAATAAAAGGTACTGAGAGAGAAGGTCCTTGCCAACATCTGTGCACTGGATATGGACATATGGACATGCTTCTTTTCAGAGTAACATGCTATATTTAAACTTTATTGCCTTGTTATCTCTTCCTGTGTTTCCACTGCCCTGTCTCCCTTCCTCCCCTAATATCCTGTATTTTTCTAGAGCCCTGCTGTGCGTGAGCCCTTCCAGGAAACTGCCGTTTGAACACATCGGATCGTTACAGCCCCTGAAACTTCCACGATGAAGAGAGCTGGGCAGAGAGTTGTGGTTGGAACTGAAGCTCCTCACACATCACAGACAAGCAAAAAACAGAAAACTAGTTCATATGGCTCAGTGTTTGGTGAATCTGCCCTATGCACCTCGATGGACTGGGGCAGCCTCCCCCACCACGTGATCCTGCGTGTTTTCCAGTTCCTCACTCTGGTGGATCGAGCCAGGGCGTCTTCTGTTTGCCGAAGGTGGAATGAGGTTTTTCACATCCCAGATCTCTGGAGGAGATTTGAATTTGAACTCAGCCAGCCAGCCACTTCTTACTTAAAGTCTACCCACCCAGACCTCATTCAGCAGATTATCAAGAGGCACGCTGATCACCTGCAGTACGTCAGCTTCAAGGTAAGCCTGGAACTGCGTCTGCTCTGTCACCTTACTGTGTGCAGGGCATGCAGCTGCTCTGTGCCAGCTGCATTAAGGGTTGGACCTGGGAAGTCTTGCTCTTGCAGCAATTTATTTCCACATGCACAGGCAGCTTCCTTCAACTTTCCACACTCTGATCTCTACAAAGTAAAGAAAGAGCTGTTGTCATGCAAGGCAGAGGAGAGAAGGTGAGATGAAACAGAGACTTGTCCAAAGTCACTCTTCAGGCTAAGGAATTGAGAACCAGTTCATTATTTAAGATGCAAAGATGTTGTCCATGCAGATAAAATGGATTAAATCTAGACTTTGCCAAGTCTTTTTTGGGCTCCAAGAGTTGGCATTTAAAAAAAATACGTATCACTGCCTGTTGTAGCACCAGTACTGTTACAGGACTGTAATAACATGAGGTTATTTGAAGAGAAGGCTCAGATTTAAGGTCTCTGTTCATACTAGAAATGCCCAGCAGTCATACTCAGGAAAATTTTCCTGAACTTTCCTGGACTTGTTCTTATCTTGAAATTTCTGATTAATGCTGCACTTTGTCCCTGTGGTAATTGCAGGCTGGAGCAGCACAGCTGACCAGGTGTGGAACTTGCAGTCTTGGGTATCCATGGTGCTGTTTTTTCAGTAATACTGAAGAATGACTTCATTATTTTAAAATTGCTTTTACAGGTTGATAGTAGTACTGAGTCAGCAGAAGCAGCTTGTGACATCCTTTCTCAGCTGGTGAATTGTTCAATCAAGACACTGGGTTTAATCTCTACAGCAAAGCCAAGCTTCATGAATGTCTCTAAGGTAATGTTCTACAAACTGTAACGAGGTACTTTGGGCTCATCACTGTGTCCACTTATCCTTGTTTTATTACAGGGAAACAATAAATCAGAGTGGATGAGTTAATTACTGAGTGTAAAGTTGACTTCTGTCATGTGCAGCAGCGTGTTTTTAAACAAAGATCCCCTATGTTCATGTTCAAATAAGCCTTTCTTTGTTGCACAAGAAAGGGAATGACTGAGAAGTGATTATTTTTCTACTTTCTGTGTGTGCAGAATGTGAGGTTGGGAAGCTGAAGTTCTGCCCATCTTTTCATAAGACTTTTTTTCCTTCCTTCCATTTCTCCAAACAGGCTCATTTTGCTTCAGCACTGACAGTAGTTTTTGTAAACTCCAAGTCATTATCATCAATCAAGATAGATGACACACCAGTTGATGATCCTTCCCTGAAGGTTCTTGTTGCTAACAACAGTGACACTCTAAAACTGCTAAAAATGAGCAGCTGTCCTCACGTTTCACCTGCTGGTGAGTAGTGAATATATGTGACAAACGGAGTTGTAAAGTATCAAAACAGTAATGGGAACACACACACAAAATCCCTGATCCATGAATCAACTACTGCTTGGTGGGATAAAGGAGATTAAAGCAGTGTCAGTAATGGCTTTGCAAGGTGCTCTGAGTGTGTACAAATTGCACAAACTAGTGGTGAAGACTGGGAGTGTTTTCAGTTTCTGTAGGGCCCTCGTGTGTCTGGATCTGGATCTGAACTCACTGATTGGTGAAGGGCTCACTGCCTTTGGAATACTCCCTTGCTAGAAAGTTCAGAGGGCTTTTGAGTCCCACTTTCCTTTCTCCTGAAGCCTTAATGCTAGGGGAAGGGAATCTGGGACTGGTCTATCTCCTGTATTCTTTTCTGGAGTCCACAAAAGGTGATTTAATCTGTGTACTTTGTATTCCAGCAGATGAAGAGCAGTTATGTTGTTTATGTCTTAATTCTCAAAAGGTTCTGTTTTAACTGTTAAACAAGGTTGCTGGTGGTGATTTAAACAGTGTAGATGTAAGTTGAAGGAAGAAGGGAATAGTGTCTACTTCAGCTGCATCTGACCTAATTTCAGTTGCTACTTCAAAGCTGCATAGGGAAGGGCAAAGAGGAAGATAAGCAGATCCAATATGAGTATGACTAGTTAGACTTGGGTCTTTTACTCATAAATGTTGATGGCCAGAACTCTGTAAAATGCTGTGGATATCTAGAACTTCAGTATTTCTGGGCTTTTGGATATAAGCATGAAAACTCAAGCCAATAGAATTAGTACTTGCTTGAACTTTACAGTGAACAACTGTGCTTATATTTGCTTTTCATTTTACAGAGTTAATTTTTCTCGTTCCTCAGGCATTCTTTGTGTCGCTGATCAGTGCCACGGACTTAAGGAGCTGGCTTTGAACTACTACATCTTAAGTGATGAGCTTCTGCTGGCTCTGTCGAGCGAGAAGCACGTCGACCTCGAGCACCTTCGCATCGACGTCGTGAGCGAGAACCCCGGGCAGGTGGAATTCCACACCATCAAAAAGCAAAGCTGGGACGCTCTGGTCAAGCACTCCCCCAAAGTGAACATCGTGATGTACTTCTTCCTCTACGAGGACGAGTTTGACGTGTTCTTCCGGGAGGAGACGCCGGTCACACACCTGTACTTCGGGCGCGCCGTCAGCAAAGCGCTGCTGGGCCGCATCGGCATCAACTGCCCGCGGCTCATCGAGCTGGTCGTGTGCGCCAACGGGCTGCAGCCCCTGGATGCTGAGCTCATCCAGATCGCCCAGCGCTGCAAGAACCTCACGGCCATGGGCCTGGGGGAGTGCGAGGTGACCTGCAGGGGCTTCGTGGAGTTTGTGAAGGTGTGTGGGGGCAGGCTCACCCAGCTGTCCATCATGGAGGAGGTGCTGATCCCAGACAGCGATTACAGCTTGGACCGGCTGCATTTGGAGGTCTCCAAGCACCTCGGCAGGATGTGGTTTCCTGATATGATGCCAACGTGGTAAATTCTCTCTCCGTTTGTGGATAAAGGGGTGAAATCAGGGTGTTGCTTTCTATGCAAATAAGGAATTTCAAAAGGAAATGTGAAAACTTACTTCCAGATTTGAGTTTTTCTACCTTGAGAACCTCTGGTAGACTAACAGCAAAACACTCTAGAATATTAATTGTATATTGAAATAGAAGATAGATTAAAGTGTACTTAACAGTTCTGTGGTTTACAGGTGCTTCAAACTTCAGTGAACTTGGGCTTCTCTGAACTTCAGTTTGAATGTTCTGTTCACTTTAAAGTAGTTTTTTTCATGTCTTTGTTTAATCTTTCTGATATAGTCAGAAGAGGAATAGGGTAACTTTTTTCCTTTAGGAAATCAATCTTTATGGAAAGCTGTATACAACTTGGAGTACAGTATTATTTGTCATGATGTTTTATATAGCTTTTTTATAAATATTCATGTTTTAATTGTAAAAGCTTGTACATTAAAATACACTAGCCCAGGTTAATCAGATGTAATCTAGTTTAAACTCATGGTATTATATTAAAATTTTAATAAGCTGAAACTGTAAAGTTTTTTTGTAAGCATTAAATTGCACTTTAAATAATTCTGTCACAGTAGTGAAGCTGTTGAGACTGCATTGTACAGTATGTTGGTTTTGTCCTATGCATTAAAAGGGTGAGAAAGAGACTTTGTTAAAATTAATGAATGTAAAAGTTTGTAGCTGGATTGACTGCTTGAGTGAGTAATAAGGCACTTTGGAAACTGTTGGGATATAAGAAATAGCTTTGGATTTGGTCTTTCAGACTGTCTGGAATGCTGTTCCATGCTTTCATAATTGAGAGATAAGAAGGATTTCATAAATGTGGCTGGTGAGAAGGAAGGAACAAATGGAATAGAGTTGTCTTTGATCCCTCTCTGTGTGGAATCCAGGATTTAGAGCACTTAAATTACTTGTCACTGACAGGCCAGGATGGCCTGTAGTGATCTTGGCTGTGCTGTAAGCCTTGATTTCTAGAGAAAGGATTGCTGGAGGTGATCCTGAAATGTTTAATTCAGGACTGTTTAATACTTGTTGCTACTAACTGTTTTTTAAGAAAGAAGATTTTAATATATTTATTTTCTTAAAAGGGGAGAGGCATGGTGAGTTGATGTAAATTAGAGTCTGTATTTTTGTGTTGACATTTTGCTCACTGTAAACTAAAACTCATTGTATATAAATTTTGCTGTAATCACTTTCATGCTGTACCTGGTCTGTCTTCCTGTTGATAATGAGAATTCTACATTAATTAGCTGGTGGTGTTTGTCACTGTCATGGTTTAACCCTGGCTGGCAGCTCAGCCCCACACACCCAGTGGGGTGGGGAAGAGACTGGAAAGGGTAAAAGTGAGAACTTGTGGGTGGATATGAAGACATGAGGGGGTAGCTAGTTTGCATTTTAGCTGATTTTTCAGGCTCTTTTTAGAAAGCTTATAACTAATCATTGCTAATTCCCCAATTCCCTCCAACAAAAACTCAAATCTTTTTCCCTTGTGTGAGCCTCCACTAGAGACACTGCTTGTGTAACTCACAACGTAATGAATCAGTATTAGCATAGACTTTTTCATGAGGAGAAAAAACAACTGTTGGATGCTGAGATGAATTTATTTAGAATTTGCTGCATTTCCATTTCACTCTCTTCGCCCTTTCCCCCTTTCGAGATTGCTTGTAGGATCCGAGTGATCGCAGTTCTCAATGTGGATGTGAGAGGTGATGCCAGGAAATACTCTTTGCATTGGCAGCATTTTCCCAAGGACTTGTCCCTTGGAAATTGCACCGTTGTATCTTATGGGATGGATGCAGAGTAGTTTTACACAGAACCCTGGTGGAAGAAAGGAGGGAAAACGTCAGATGACTGATGAAGCGTTTGTTTTTCTGTACTAACTCTGTTTCAGAAATATTAACAATTTCCGTCTTAGCCTTTCCACTGAGATAGCAATAGTGAAAATACCAAAATAGCAAAGGCATTATGGTCATAAAAAATAAGTAGTGGTTGAAGTCATTGACTTGGTGGAAGAGGGAAGATGGAAGGCAGGGAAAAGGTGGGAATTGCTGCTTTAGTAAAGGGTAGGGCTCAAAGACACTCTAGCGTTGTAGCAGGAGCAAAAAGTTCTGTGAGTAGGTGGATAGAAGAAGACATTTACCTTGCTGAAGTGCTTGGTAGCTGCAAGGTCACACATCCTGTGTGACCTCAGAGACATTAAATGAAGAGTGGCCGTTTACCTGAGCCTTGGATTTGGACTCCGTCATCGATGGCGTTTCCGTTGTGGAAGAATTTGACAGGCCCGGAGAGCTGCCCGGAGAAGGGAGCGTACACGGTGGCCCCGTCAGCACAGATCACATCCACTGCCCTGTGCTTCCCTTTGCCATTGCGCCTGGAAACAGGGATGGGATTAGAGACATCTCTTGTTAGAGAGGGAGAGCAGGCAGCACGGGGTGATCCCTGGAAATGGGTTGTTAGGATGGAAATAGTGTCAGACTGGCTGAAGGATCCGTAAAGGATTTTTGGTGGTTTAATAGGGTGGGTGACCTGTTAGGGCTGGAGAAAAAGCCTTTCTTCCAAGTCTTAAATAGAACTGTGGAGTCACAGAAAGTTTGGTTGTGTGAAGGACATCAAGTCAGGACTGTTCCCAACACCAGGTCAGGCACAGCTTAGTCGGAGCGATAAAAACCTCCAAGCAGAGAAGTGTTATCAACAATGTGTGCGGCCTAAAAGTTTGCTCATGTCCAACCCAAACCTTCAAAGCTGTGATTCTTAAGTGACTTAAACAGCGTTCAACTCTTATTTCAGTGGAGGAACAACACAACCCCACGTGTTCCCATGGCACGGTTACCTCGGAGCTCCGTAGTATCCGCAGCCGTACTTATCACAGCCCCTTATCTCGTTGGTGGGATTCCCAGCACACACCGTGGCCCAGCCGCTGTCTCGTTGTGGCAGTGGTGGGACATCTTTGAAACACAGAAACACAGCACATCAAAGTTAGCTTTCTGATTGTTTTAAGCCTGGCATGTTTGTGACTGCTGTGTTTTAATGCAGTTGGGTAAGAACATGTTGGAATTACATCCCATGTGGGCAGTCAGATTTCCCTCCACAGGATTTGTCATCTTTACAGGAAATGTAAGTAGAATGTACAACTAAGCTGGATAGTAATATCTCAGACATGCTTTAGAGACAAAAATTCAAAGAGAGAATCACAGGTCCTTGAGTGCAACTCTACTCCTGTTCTGGGCTGCTTTTTTCATTTTTGGGGGTTTTTTTACCGGGCGTAAGCAGGTGGGTAGGATCGGAGTGGTCGCAGTTCTCGACGTGGATATGAGAAATAATGCCAGGAAACACTTTCTGCATGGGCAGCATTCTCCCAAGCTGTTGCCCCCTGCGGATTTGGCCATGGTACCGGATGGGGTGAATGCAGACGAGCTTCACGCAGTAACCTGGAGGAGACGGGAGAGGAAGGGAGGTCAGGAAACATCAGCTGCCTCTGCTCCTTGGGAAAGCAAGAAGCATTCCCTGCCAGCCTCTTACTGGAGACTGTAAGGATGAAGCAGAAATGTCATCAAGGTACCAGCAACCGTGAAATCAAAATTACTGGATTTGCTGTGGAAAAGAGGAAAAAAGGGAGCTGGAAAACAGGGACAGGAAAACATCCTCTCAGCAAAGCTGAGGGTGTACTTCCGATGCTTTATTTTTACTGTTTCCTTTTTGTTATTATTATTTGGGGTTGTTGTTTTCCTGCTACATGTTTTCGAACTCCTTTCTTCCCTCCTCTCTGGGAAAAGCATAGGAAAGGACTGCATCCTGCTGATGTGCTGCCTTCCAAAATTTCAGCGTGCTAGAGAGGGTGTGACACTACTCAGCACTGTGCTTGAACTGAAGGAATCTTACTCAAGGAAATGGAGTGATTACTTTGATTACTTGTGTGCAAGCCTCACAGCATACCTGGTGTTCATTACTTGCCTGATCCGCTGATTTGGACTCCATCATCGATGGCATTCCCATTATGGAAGAACCGGATGGGTCCGGAGAGCTGCCCGCTGAACGGAGCGTACACGGTGGCTCCATCCCGGCAGATGACATCCACCCCCCCGTGCTTTCCTTTGCCACTGTCCCTGGAAGCACAAATCCATCCTTAGAGTCATCTGTCAGCTATAATGTTGTGTATCAATATCAGATACACATCTATCAGGGTTAATGCTATGTATCAATATCAGACACACATCTATCAGGGTTAGTGTTATGTATCAATATCAGATACACATCTGTCAGGGTTTACCTTGTGTAACCTTATCAGATAACTGAAGCTTGTCTAACAAAATTTTTGTACCTGCAATCAAATTAGAAAACAGCAGCTTTGGTCCATTTTTTTTTTTTTTTAAATTGCAAAATGTTCACGTTCCTCTGGTCTTCTTTAAATATCAAATTTAAGCTTATTTTTAATTTTCCCAAGTTCACGGGGTATTTCAGGGTGTTATAGTGAAGTAGCCTTGTTCTACCCCAAAATACATCTGTGCCCATGTGAAATGGAATCTTATGTTTGGCATTTTCTCATTTAGAAGTTTGGAAGTGACATGATGAGGATGAAAACTTCTTACAGAGCCTGGGGAGAGGAGACAGCAGGAAAATACAGGGAAAGCAGAAGACTTATAAATACTTATAAAAGCATTTTTCAGGGGCATATAACTTGCTGTGTTGTCAGGTCTCTCTTTAATGACAACGGTGCTGACAGACTTTTAGTTTGTGTGAATGAAACTACTGGGCTGCTGCTGAATGTTAGTTAAATATCTTGTTAAATAACAAGGATGACACAAATCCTTGAAATACTTTCCTTTCCTTTGGCTGTGTGTCATGTAATGGTCTCCCTGCTTCACCCCTGCATCAGTTGCCAGCAGTGGTACCACTGCACTTCTGAGAGATTGCTGAGGAATATCCCAAAAACGGGTAAGAGGTCCTGCCAACAAGAGTCTTCCCTCATTCTAAGTGTCATCTCTATTTAACTGTACTCTCTCCTGCCTGAAAATTTCCTTTAGGAAAGCAGCAGTGAACCCCAGAGTCCCAGTGCCCACCGTGTTACCTGTCAGCGCCGAAATTCCCGCAGCTGTATCTGTCGCAGCCCCGGATTCGGTTGGTGGGATTCCCGCTGCAGATCGGGGCCCAGTGTCTGTGCTGCTGTTGGGGTGGGTGTCCATCCAGCTGCTTGGCAAAAACTTCACGTGGAAAAGAGAAAAAAAAGCAGGGAAAATTCAACCATCTTCTGCCCAGTGCAACAGAAAGTGTTAAGGTGCAAAATAGGGTGTTTAGAGTGGGAGACCTGAACTCACAGGAGTTTGGAATCTCAGAAGCTGTAGGTAAAAGGACATTATACAACCTGCTGTATAGATTTGATCCACTTTTCCTTGAGGTCTTACTTTAAGGTATATATACTAAAAACAAAGCAAAGCTATAGATAAAGATTTTAAAAAATAGGTTGGGAAATAAATCAAACCCGTGGTGCCTGGTTGATGGTTGGACTCAGTGGTCTTTTCCAGCCTTAACAATTCTATGATTCTTCATGGCACCTCTGATCACTTCAATATATGACTCTTAGTGCCCACCTAATTCTATATTTTATAATAGTCATAACTGTGCAAATCACTGTAATGCTTGATACAATTGGATTGAAAAAAATTAGCATTATTTGCAGTGGAGCGAGTTTCAGTAATTCATTAGTGTCTGCCTAAACCCAGTCAAGACAAGCTGTAACAGAGCAATCCCAACTCACCAGTGGACACCAAGCTGACCAGAGCCACCAGACTGAGAGCTGGCATTTTGGGGCTGCTTCACCCGTGTTCTTTGATCCAGTCAAAGACATTGCACAGAAGCCACCCGGGGTATTTATGTGGTTTTGAATGAGTCCGTTGTCTTGGCCAATCAGTCTTGAGCAAAGTGTTACATCTCTGGGCTGGTGGTGTTGCCATATTCAGCACTGGGGGTGTCCACGGGCTCTGCAGGTGTTGGAGCTGGTTGTGAAAGGCAGATAAAACCCTCGGGCTCTTGGCACACAGGAACAGGTGGAAACGGGCAATCCCTCAGTGCAGGAAACTCTGGTTGAACCGTTTCTTATAACACCTTTTCTTCCCCTTCCCGAAGTTAAGGGCACACTCAGGCCAAAAATGGTGGGAACTCAGAGGACTGAGTGGGCAAAGCTCCAGGGTGGATGTAACCCAGTTTGTCCTTCACTGCTCATTCCAGTGCCTCCTCCCGGGTGTTTGTGCCAGCCAGGAGCACATGGAGCTGTAGTGTTGGGCACAGCATGAGCATTCACTTAGGCTAAGAAATACAGATGCTTTTGCATGGAAACATGTCTTTTGTTCTTGTGCAGCTGAAATTGTCAATTATGTCACTTAAATCCATGGAGTCTTTTCACTGAAACCCTAGTTTTTGACAGTAGAATTCTTATTTAAACATCTTCAAGTTCTGAAACAACTGTTGCAAACCCAAGTTCCGTGGGCAACACTGACGTGGAGTTCAGAAACTCTAGGTTTTAAGATGTTTCATTTAGTATCTGCTTGGTTTCAGCTGCTGTGCTGTAAATCAGGCTCCTTAGTGCCTCTTGTAATTCTTTAATTTGATTTTTCTGCACTAGTTACAGAAAAGCAAAACAAACCTGTTTTGGTTAATATGAAATTTAAATAAGTCATGGCACTTTCACATAAACTATCTGATATTCCAAGGTACAGAAACCTCTGAAAGTCCTGCAGATTTTATTCAGAGGAGAAGCAGATGTGTCTCTGCCCCATTTCTAGTTTGCAGGGAGCATCTGTACATCATGTTTTCTGAAAACCTCCATGGAACAACCAGTTGGAGACAAATTTCTCACTCGTGGTTCCAAGCTTTTTATTTTTTTCCCCCCCAGACAATATTTAATCCTCAAACAATTTTTTGGCCCTCCCTGGAGTTATGAAAAGTGGTTTGGCTGGTTTTGTCCCTGCTGCTTTCTCCCTCATCCTGCCAGGAAGAACTGCTGGTTTCCACACTTGCAGCCACCAAACAGATATTTATAAAAGTGTTATGTCCTTGCAGCCTAGTTTTGGTGGGGCTTTTGGTTGTAATTTGCTCAGTATAACAGAGTCCAGGCTGATAAATGATACAATGTGCTGGTGAGAGCTCTCAGTGGATATTCAGGGTTTGGGGATGCTGGTTTCCTCTGGACTTAAATACAGGATGTGTGGCTTTGTGTGACCCTTGCCAGAAAGTGATCCCACCAGAAGTTGGTGGGATCCTGTGTTGGGCAACAAGCTGTTCATGGACAGCTGGGAGGTGCAGTTGTGAAAGTCCTGAATTGGCTGCTTGGCACACGCCAACAGCAGGATATGGAACAACCCCCTGGCATTGCAGTCCCGGGAGCTGCAGTTGCACCATTTCCTTCCCTGCACAGGGGAGAGGGAGAGGACGTGGAGAGGAGCCAGGGTGCAGAGCTGCAGGGAGCTCATGAGAGCAGGGGGGCTGAGCTGGGAACTGCTGGCTCCTTTCTCCTGCAGGACTGGTGTGAGGTCCCCATTCTTTCCCTTTTATGTCAGTAGTAACTTACCTGGCTGTGTAAGGAGACCCTTCAAGGTCTTCTCATGGACTGAGCAACTGCTCAGAGGGGAAATGGGAGTGTTTGGGCTGATAGCATTGAATCCTTGAATCACAGACTGGTTTGGGTTGGAAAGGAACTCAAAGACCATCTCATTCCGACTCCCCCACCATGGGCAGGGACATCAACCACCAAGTTGCTCCAAGCCCTGTCCAACTTGGCCTTGGACACTTCCAGGGATACAGAGGCAGCCACAGCTTCTCTTGATAACCTGTGCCAGGGCCTCCCCACCCTCACAGGGAAGAATTCCTTCCCAGTATCCCATCTAACCTCTGGTAGTGGGAAAACATTCCCCCTTGTCCTCTCACTCCAGTCCCTCTCCAACACTCTGGGAACCCCTTTAGGGGAAGGGGCTCTAAGGTCTCCCCAGAGCCTTCTCTTCTCCAGACTGAACATCTCCAACTCTCTCAGCCTCCAGAGCAGAGCTGCTCCAGCCCTCAGAGCATCTTCATGGCCTCCTCTGCACTTGCTCCAACATGTCCATGTCCTTCTCAGCTGAGAGCCCCACCAGGCAGTGAAGGAGCTGAGCCTGATGCTGTCTGTGTGGGAACAAGTCAGTGCTGAGCTGTGACAACAGGTTACTGAACACCCTAAGAGCTGTTCCCCTGAAAAATGAATAATATTCTTTGAGCTAACCGTTACAAAATGAAATGTGTTTCAAGAACCGACTGCAGAAGAATTTACTTGTGCCACCAGCAGTGCAGGCTTTTGTGGTGAAAATCCAATGTAATCCAAAGTGCACTGGCGAATAATTTCGGGGCCTGATCATTGAAATAAGGGGAATTTTGCCCCAAAGATTAACTAAGCCTCGCGTACAGGGCTGAGATTGTAGTTCCGGTGGGATATCAGCAGGTTGCGCTCGCTGACCACCCAAAAAGCAGGGCTGGGAGAGTCATTTTAAGCAGCTCCCAGGCTGTGGGAGGCGTGAGTATCCTGCCTTTCTTCCTTGCTATGTGTGAGCTGAAGGGGAAGCTGCAGTTGGACTCTTCCTTTCCTGGGGGCAACAACTTTATGACAAAAATTAAAAAAAAAAATTGGTCAAAACTGGAGAATGCTGGGGAATTTTGCTGTGATATTTCTCCTTTCAGTGTAAAAAAAAATGAAAGAAAAGTGTGTTTTTTTTTTTTTTTTCTCCAAGAGATTTTCAAACCTCCATGGTATTGAATTGCTTTCAACATCTGGTCATATCTGCCCCTTCAGGTAGGGCTGATTTTTCATTCACAGCAAAACTAAAGTGGTTCCTGGGGCAGGTGAATGGGACACAGCAGGTTAAGCACCTCTCACAGGGGCAGCAAATACATTTCTGGAGTTTCTTAGAAGAAAAAAATCATGCCAAGACAAAAACAGCCCTCACTGAAGCAGCTTCCCTGCTTCTCCAGGGCTGGAGTTGCACTAGGAAATCCATGAGCCTGCAGCACTTCCAAAGCACTTTAGCCCAGGACACTCCCAGTAGCACATTGGCAGCCTTGGCCTGAGAAACCCTGTCCTATTAACAAGAGCTTGTTGTCCCAGGAAAGTCTTCAGCTGATTTACTAATGGAAAGAAATGCCTCACTTGGACGAAGAGAAACCCGGGTGTGCCAAGGCAATCCTGAGGCAGGAGCCTGGGGAAAAGGAATGAGTTACTTCATCACTGTTGTTTTATGGCTTTGCTGATGGGCCCTCGGGAAGATTTGGGTTTCAGCTTTATACAGGTTTTTTTTCTCCCCAGCTGCCTTAAAAAAAGCAGAACCCAGCCCAAACCCTATGACAGCACCAAAGAAATTCAAAGCGATTTGTAGCGAGGCAGCCCTTCATTAATGTGATTTTCCATGTTCAGGCACAAGTGAAATTCCTGGCTTATTGAAGAAATCTTGGGGTTGGCTGCAAGGAGAGCAGGGCAGTCTGAGAGGAGTGAGCTGCAGCAGGGCTGCTGGCCTTGGAGGATCCATCCCCTGTGCCAGTCTCCATCCCCAGCTGCTTCAGCCCTCACCCACCAGGGCACGATGTGCAGGGTGTGGGAACAGCTTTAAAGCAGGTGTTACACCTCACACACCCTGCACTCTCCTTTCCCCTTGGCTCAGTGAAAGGTCATCCCACAATGTCACTTGTGATTGTCACACAGAAACAGTGACAGGGCAATGGTGTGGCTTGGACAGAGCCAACCCCTGAATCCAGCTGACACCAGCCTGGAGTGGACTTCAGAGCCTGGTGCAGACCAGGAAAGGGGTTTCAGCTCCAGACAACCCACTGCAGGCCAGCAGGACAAGGAGGAGAATCGTGCTGGTCCTGCTACACAAGGGGTTTTAAGCCCCCCCTGCTCTCACATTTGGATCCCTGTGGGATCTTCTTCTCCAGAAGAAATGCTCTTGGTTTCCTGTTTTCCTGCTCATCGGGTGTCACACGTAGAGAGGGGAAAATCTATTTGAGGGGAAAATTTTGAAACAGTATATTCAGACAGAGTATGTAGGCGAAAAAAATGGCAGCAGCTACCTCTGTGTGATGCTTCTCGTGCCCAGGGCTCAGCTAAAACAAGCCAGATAAAATTGCATCAGCTCAAATTCCTTTTGTTAATTACTGATTTTATTAGAGAGGTCCAAAAGGAGAAGAGAGGAAGCAAAGTAATTTTGTGCATTTCCTCAGAAGCTCAGAAAATGAGCTTTTTATTTTTACCTAATTCTGTTACTAATAAATACCCTGAGGGCCAAATACTCTCTGTTTCAAGTTGCACACTGAGTCTAGAGCAGTGATAAAGATCAGGGTGGTAAAAAGTGATTCATGAAGGGTTTGTGTGAACTGGGCAGGAGCAGTGTGTGCTTTGCTCTCCTTCTTTGCACCCACCAGGCTGCGTTTCATGGGGGTCACAGCCTTATTCTGGGTCTGAACAACATCCCAAGGGCTGAAGCAATGCACAGAACCAACCAACTCTCTCACATTTTGCTTGTGGCTTGCTGGATCCAATTTAATTTGCAGGAAAACCGATTGCAGGAAGGTGGCAGCAATTGGCAATTACTTGATTTTGTATTGATGGTAGGAGTGTGGAAGAGATAAAGCAGGATGTAAAAGCAAGGACAGAGGGTGTCTGATGTTGGCAGTGAAGGGTCCCTCACCGAGGAGGAGATGGGGGAACTGTGTGGGAGGTAAGTGAGGCAGGATGGGTCTTTTCCTCCTCTCACATAGTGCTGGGAGGGACTGAGATAGAGGGAAGGTGTCTGTGAGGGAAAGGTAATTCCTTTTAGCTGTGACTGCAGAGCCTGGATAGTGTGTGTGTCTGGAGGGGGGAAAATAATCACAAAAAATACCCCAAAAATCACAAAAAATACTCCAAACACTTCAGCTCTGGAGGCTTTGCAGGACACCCTGTGCTGTGAGAGTTCTCCCTGCTCTGTATTTGGGGGATCACACCAGGGAAGGTGGGTGTCTTGCTTGCATAAGTAGCAAAACTGCAAACTCTTCATATGCAAGCAAGCACCACAGAACAATCAAATTAAATGTAATTGGAGTAAGATTAAATTTAAAAGACAATGACATTAAGTTCTAGCTCTAAAACTCATAAAGCTGTCTAAAAGCTGTTTCCAAAACTGTAACCATGCTGAGATCTAATAAAGTTTTCATTAAAGAGGAAGTGTTTGACTCAGCCTGTCCCTTAGCAATAGGAGGGTTGTTTGCCCCTGTTATGGAAGGGATACAAATAGCTATAATGGTCTCCTTTCTGTTTTACCAAGTACCAAGGCACTGAGGTGGCTGGCAATGCTCTAAGGGCTGTGAATGCTCAACCTATGCAAAAAAATGTTCTTTTCTCTACCACCCACCCCTTGGATGCTGAGCTTTTGGTGACCCAGGTGTGCTGAAGCTCCCACCCTGCTCTGGGGTTTGCTGCACCAGCACAGCCCCAACAAAAAAAGATCCTTCTTGTCTTCTACCAGTTAGTGCAACCTGATAGACCCCAATATGCTTAAAAGACCCTCGGAGTCAGAGTGAAATCCCTGGGTATGGGTGGATTGCAGTGAAGGAGAGAGGGCGGTTTGATTACCGAAATGTCAGGTTTTGGCAATATCTCGGTTTTGCAAGACTCTGGTTCAAATTCTAGCATGAATTTAAGGGAAGTAAGCCCTGAGTCATGGTACTGCAGATGCCTATTATCAATGTCTGATTTTCCCTCTTTTTTGTTTTTTATCTGATGTTGGTAAATGCCACATGAGCCATACTAGGAGATGATGAGCTGTAATCCCACGTGCTAGCACACTTTCCCTGAGTTGTGTTGTCCATAATTCCTAGAGGCTGCAGAGCAGAGGGCCTGAATTAGAAAAAAAAAAATCTGTCTATGGGGATAACAACTTATTGCTTCTGCTAATTATGCCTATAAAAATAATAATTTGGATGAACTAGAGGGCACTGTGGTGTCCAAAGGCATCTATTCCATGTGCTCCCCCCCCTTCTCTGATAACACTTCGGACCTCCAAACAAATAAGAACTAGTTTAACACCAAAAAGTCATCTTTAAATATTTTTTTTAAAGGAAACGTTGTTGTTGTCATCATATAATGATGAAATGCTGCTGAAATGCAGCATCCAGCTTGTGTGATGTGCTCTGAAGGGAAGGATGGTAATGAAACCCAATTTAACTAATGACTGTAATTACTGCGGAGTTTCACAGGAAATAATTTAGAAACATTCTGCCTGTGGAAAAGAGGAGGGTTGTGGTTCTTCAAAAAACCTTGCCTCGATCTGCAGAAACACACTGTGGGTTTTACCAGTTAATGTGAGCAAGGGAAGGTGCTGTGTGTGATCGTGGCACTGCACTTGTCTCCCCTGCTCTGCCCTGGATGAGGCAGAGCTGCCCCCACCCAGCAGGATGTCCCACAGGATGTCCCTCCAAACCCAGCAAGGGGCCATTTGTGACTCTCTGCACCCCTTTGTTAATTCAGTCTATCATCAACTCAAAATCCTGCAGTTTCCTGTGCAGATCTGGCTGTTGGCTCTTGCAGAAAGAACCTTCTGTCATTGTGGCAGGGACAAATTGCACAGCCACGTGTCCCCTGTCCTGCTGTGGTACATCAGCCCCAAGGTGTCCCTCATGTCCCACCAGGATAAAGGCCACTCCCTGTGTTCTCCATCAGTAGTCTTGTCTCTGCCCTTGTCCTGTTGCTGGGTTTGGGAGTATTTTGGGCTGTTTTTTTGCTTTCAAAATACCTATTGAGCAAGATTTCATTTCGGCACAGCTGAAGCCTATGGAAACCTGGTGCCAGCCAGATCTTAGCCTTGGAGAACCAGGGATGGGCAGCACTTGTGCTCCAGGGCCTGGAGGTGTTAGTGGGATGAACTGGGCTGTGCAGGGACAGTGGGAATGGCTGGAATGCCACTGGCCTCTGATGGAAAGCAGCTGAAGGCAGCCCCACTGAGCAGCCCATCCTGATCTCCCTGGATCCTCTCATCTGTGTATTTAGGGAGAGATAAAACATCTGTGTCTATACATAGATATTTGCCCCCTTTACTGCTCCTTCCCTGATTAAGGGAAGCTCATCAGCATCTGCCCACAGGGATGAACTGGGCTGTGCAGCCACTGGCTGCTCAGATGCCCTGTGACTTTTGTCTTTCCTTGTCTGCTTTGTGTGTTCTGTAGTGCAGAATGAGTCCCTTGCCTCCTCTGAGGACATGCTCTTTTTGTGACATGAAGTGATGACCTGGTGCCTGCTCATAGCAGAGGTTTGGGGGCAAAATAGAAAAGATGCTCTTCTTTCCCTTTCTTTTTCAATGTCTGTTTGTCCCTGTACCTCCTGCCACCCAAGGTTGGGCCCTGGCATCTTTGCTTTCACTTGGAAGAAGGAAGAGACATTTATCTTACCTCAAATAATTTACATCAAAATCCTCAAACTGGTCTTGTGGTGCCCAGGATCCCAAATCTCCCCTGTCCAGGTGCCTCAGCTTCCAGGATCAGTCCACAAACAACTCCTCAGTGCTTTGGCATTAGCAGGGTGGATGACTGCAATAAACTGAATACCTAATGATGAAAACACATAAAGAGGGCTATAAAAAATAAGTGACACAGCTGGAGTGGTGACTGCTACTCTTTTGTGTTCAGCAGATTTTCTTTTACCTTTTAAGAGGAGCTGCTGATGGATTTAAAAAAGCTGCAGACAGAAATGTGGGGCAGGAGTTGAGCTGGTTTTGCTGATAAGCAAAGGCAGATGGCACCTCTCCCCCTCACCTTTGGGCTGGCAGAGCCTTGTCCCCACTAAAACACAGCCTGTGTGGGGATGGCCTCTTGGCAGGTCTCTGAGAGGAAACCATATAATTATAAACCACTGTCTAGCCTGAAGTGCTGTAAGTGTTTAAGTTATCACATTTCCACGGCTCAGTCAAGGGTATTTTTAGTGTTGGTGGAGCAAGCTGCTGACTCTGGGTCAAGTATTCCCTCCTAAAGTTTGTGGTCCTGATTCAGGGAAAATTAACCATTTGTTTAAATGTTTGTTATGGTGAACCTTTTCTCCCTTCCTCTGCCCAAGCTTTTCCATGGATTGGAGGCATGAAGAAAGAAGACCAGTTTGCTTTGACACTCAAAGTAGAAAAGTCTGATACTGCTAAATGTAGACAGCTGTCTAAATATCCCCTCTGAGTGAGGAGACATTAAAACCACAAGCACTGGAGCCACAGAGGATTATTGAAGTCACCCAAACTCTGGTTTAATTAAAAATTAATTCTAGAAAAACCATCCCATTTAATTTTAACCTGCCAATGGGTATTCAGAAGCAACTCTTTCTTCAGGGCAACCAACCTCAGAGCTGAGGACACGAGCAGGGTCTCCCTTGATGCATTTGAGGGGGCACAGCTGCTTTGTGATACCTCAAATGCCCCTTCAGTGGCATCAAGCCCCTGCTGCTGAGCATGTACAGGTTTGATAACTACACTGCACCATTAAGAGAGGGGTTTTAAATAACTCCTCCTTGTGCCATAAAGCTCACTGTTCATTCCCTGTGCTTTTATTACTTTTGTGCTGATAACTTTCCTGTACGGCTTCTCTCCGAAAATGTTCCTTCCTGCTAAAGATTTTCTTTCCACTGGTGCACCAGGATTAACTAAAACATCCCCAGGATTTGGTGCTTTGGTGCAATGAGTGCTAGGGTAGCTTTCTTTTTTTCCTTTTAAGAAATAATCAAGTGTCTGCAGGTATTCTGCATGTTCCTGCAGCTCTGATCAGAGATTCTGACTCGTCTGCGAGGTCCTTCTTGGATGCACGGCTTTGGATTAGTCGGTTGTGTTGTGAAATGGGGGAGACCTGTGGCTCTGGAAAACCTCATGGACTAATGGTTTCTTAGGGAAACTAGGAGTCCTCTGTCTCGGGCTGTGGTTATCCAACTCTGGAGCTGGATGATGCCTCTGTGTTGCTCAGTTGCTCCTCAGAAGTGTGGACCATATCCCACCAAGAGCTGTGAGATGTGTCCAGCTCCCACAGGGCTGAGGATCCCCAAAACCTGCTGCACTGGGGAGGATGCCCTGGGCTGTTTTGGCTGCCTGGTGAGTGCTCCTTGAGCAGCAATGGGTGCTTGGCAGCATTTCTGACCCACACAAACCCAGAGCAGTGGTTTTGGATCCCCCCCATTTGCCCCTGGGTGCTGCTGCAAGGCTGTCCCTGAGTTGCTCTGCATACCCAGGCTAAAAAGATGTTTAGCTTTAATTATGGCTGGAAGCAAACTTGTCTGCTGCCCAGTTCACTTGTAGTCATGGCTGATGCTGGATTTATCATTCCTGGTCCCCAGAGCACTGTTTGCTCCACTGGTCATTTCTAACTTGGCTGAGAACTGCTTTGGGGCTTGTTGTGCTTTCATCTGTGCTGCACGATTGGAAAGACACAGTCAGGAGAAATTAATTTCTCTTGTCCAGGACAACACATAACGTTTGCAGCTTGCCTGAAGTCTGTCTCGAGGGCTCCCCTGGGCAGGCTCCAGCAGAGGGTGCAGTGGCTTTTTGTGTCTGCCCAGCTGGTTTTTAGGAAAGGTTGTCGTCCTCCCTCACTTCTCTTTATTCTATTTTTTTTTTTTAAGGCAAAAAGAGATTGTAAGGCCTTTCTTCTGTCTGAAGACTCGAGTTGTTTAATGCCCATATCAAAAACAATCTCTACTCGATTTTAGGAAGAAGTATAGCAGTGTTATGGTTCATTTAACAAGCTCTCTGATATCCAACTGTTTGAAACCTTTGTCAACAGGCAACAGATGGGAGGCTTACAAGTGTGCTTTTATATTTAATTTTGTATGTTTCTATGAAGCCTTTATGTATTAATTGTGTTGGGGCTGTTAAAATGTTGTGCTGCTTTTTGGGGTGTGCCATTCCCAGTGTTTGTAGCGAGGGAAGGACACTGCTTCCCTCATGTTACCAGTTCCCTGCCTCTCTGTTATCAGCAGAGCATTACTCAGTGGATCTTTTAACCTTTAGACTCCTGCTTTCAAAATGCACAGACTGTGGAAAACTGGCTGTCCTTGAAATCAAGTAGGAAACCTCTTCCAGTGCTCAGTGGCTGCTCCTTCCAGTGTCTGCATAGACTGACATGAGCTTTTTTCCTTGGAATAACAAGTTTTAAATGGTGCCTGTGCAATACTCACAGTTGGACAGGAGGAACTTGACACCACAGTGATGAGGCCCTCCTTTGTGGCCCTGGTTATGATCCTTATCTCAACCAGTTGTGAATGATTCCTCTGCCACCAAGGGTCAGTCAAACCACGCTGGAGAATTGCTGAGTGTCAAGCTTTGGTCAGAAAAGTCTGGTTGGGTGCTTTTTATTTAAAAAAAAATTAAAAAGAAAGAACAATCTCCCCTCAAACACTGGTCCTACAAAGGGCCAGCAGGTATTTTGCCCCTGGCCAGGCAGGACCAGCATGGTGAGAGCTGGGCAGCCTCACCACACGCTTGCCCAGGCTCGGTGCTGCCCCTGAGTGCCAGTGCCTGGTGAGAAGGGGCAGAGGATAACTTCCCCAGATTACAGAGCAGGGTTTGATGCTGCAGGCTGAGCTGATCAGGGCCTTGACATTCTCATAGCAATGAGCTGCTGTGCCAAGTTCCCCCAGTGCCAAGCACCAAGTCCCCAGAAGGTCCCCGACCCCTCTGCAGCGGTGTGGGGGTTCATTTATTTTATAGTGCCAGTTCTGATTGACAGGAGTTGGCATGGGGATAATGAGGACTGCTGCAGAAATGATCTGTGGGTCTGCAAAACCTGCCCTTTGAACACCCAGCATGCAAATTTTACATCTCCAGTGGGATGGGGCTTTCAGGG
The DNA here is from genome assembly GCF_001715985.3 of Manacus vitellinus. Taxonomy (NCBI): domain Eukaryota; kingdom Metazoa; phylum Chordata; class Aves; order Passeriformes; family Pipridae; genus Manacus; species Manacus vitellinus. Next base: position 25,647 of record NW_021937735.1, read on the forward strand.
GCTCTTTAAGACCCAGAACGTTGTGACTCAGTGCAGCCTAATTGGATTCAGCCTCCTAATTCAAGTCTATGTTCTCTCCATAATGAGCTACAGATCTTACAGAGATTATTGGTGGGACATCAGTGAGTTGCTGTGAGCACCAAATTTATTCTTTTTGCAAAGGAAGAGAGAGCCAAGGCCTCGATGATGCTGCTGGTGCACCCCAGCAGAGCCCCCCTCCCTGCCTGGCTGCTCTAACAGCTCTGTGCATTGATCTAATGAGGGCCAAAAAGTGATCTAATTCCTGCAGGAGCCACACTGAGCCATTCAGTTTCCATACTCAGACCTGCTGCTCCCTCTGAAATCTTAGGGCCATGCCAAGGACATCAGCTCAGGCCTGGGTATAGCCTGGGACCACGTGTTCTCCTGCTTGTGGCCATTTGATTCATCTATTTGCCTTGAGCTGTCTCTAGACATCACTAAACATCTTGCTAATGTGTTTGAAAAGCCTGTTGTTTCTTTAAATTCCCTCATTTCAATGTGATATTTTTTTTTATATTTATATGTGCCAATGTGATCCCTGTTGTTACACCAGGTTTGGAAAGTTTCCACTGAACCTGCTCAGATGTGTTGGGCTCAGAGGATTTGGCTACAAGTAAGGGGCACAAATTCAGCAGCTCCTTGACCCTGTTCTCCTGGTAGAAAGAGAAAATGAGTTAATCCCACTTCCTCCTTTCCTTCCTGATGAATGATCTGAGAAATTGGGTGAACTTCCCACATCTCTCAGAGAGGAAAGCAGCCAGATGCTGGTCAGTGTTCCAGCTTCCCCATTACTTGTGCTGTGAGTCAAAGCTGATGCAGGTGAAGGGGTAACATTTTTGTTTCTGGAGGTCCTTTCTCAGAGGAAGGGCTGTGAGCCCCCATTTGCTGTTGAGGATGCCCTAGAATGCAATAGCAGATGATCCCTGGGGGAGAGTGGTGTCAGAGCAGGTTGGGATGAATTGTCATGGAGGGCAAGATGAGATTATTTCACCCATTCCTTAAATTAAATCATAGAATGGTTTGGGTTGGAAGGAACCTTAAAACTCATCTTGTTCCACCCCTCTGCCATGGGCAGGGACACCTTCCACCAGCCCAGGTTGCTCCAACACCCTGTCCCAACCTGCGCCTTGGACACTTCCAGGGATCCAGGGGCCAGCCACAGCTCCTCTGGGCAACCTGTGCCAGGGCCTCCCCACCCTCGAAGGGAAGGATTCCTTCCTGATATCTAATCTACCCTAACCCTGCCTCTGGCAGTTTAAAGCCATTCCCTGGGCCTCCTGTGGCTCTTGGTTCAGCTCCACTCTGAGGGGGGACTCAGTGACTGTTTCAGTAAATGACTGTGAGATGCTCTGTGTGATTTCAGCTTCCACGGTATTCCCATGGAAAAAAGGAACCAAAACCAGCATGAATGCCCCTGAGAAACCTTCCTGTGAACATCATACAGCCTTGAGTAAACTCAAAATCTTAGACATGGAGGGAAGAGGAGGGGAGTTGCCAAGGCTCTTTGCAATGAACAGGAGGTGTGAGCTTGCCCCAGGCAAAGGCTGCCCACTGCTCTGCTCTGCTGATAAACAGTCCTGAAAAGCCCTCAGCCAGCTCTAGCTGGTAATTAATAGGTGATTGATTAGTTGGAGTCCGTAATGGGTGTTTCCATTCGGGTATTTAGTCCATTAGGGTATTTCCCTAATGACCAAAGCAAGCTGAAGCCCTGGTGTGCAAGCTGAGCTGCATCCTGTGCTCTGCATCCCTTCAGGGAAGACAACCTTGTTCCTCCAGCTCCCTGTGCTTCCTAGCAAAAAGTTCCAACCCTAACCTAGCTGTATATATATATCTATATTCTTCAAAAACCATGAGGCAATATTTTCCTACTGAAAAGTTACTCCACCCCTCACTTCCAGCGAGCCTTCATTTTCATTCTCCTTGAAAAAAGTACATCTTGTTTCAGCTCTGTCCTGGTCTCATTTTCTTTTTTGCATTTGCAGTTAATTTCCTACTTTAAAAGAAAAAACCAGAAAAGTCTTTGATTTACTAGATTGGCTAAATTCAATATTTTTCCCAGAAACAGTGGCTCAGTGTTTCCTAACAATGAAGTTCAAACGTTGGAATGATATAATTTCCTCACTTCTGACACTCTTCAAAAATCAGCCTATTGCATCCAGTTTGGGCTCCTTCATATCCCTGTGGCATGCTTAGCATAAATTTTATCCACTTTAAACAATAGCTGTGTTTGCCACACAGTGTCCTAAAGCTGCAAGGTCTGATTCGTGATACGAATAACACACACAGTTGGATACCTACATTAAGTATGGATGATGAGATCACTTCCAGTAAAATCCTGAAATGCAGTAATGTGAAAAACATCTGGTTGTTGTGCATTTGATTTAAAGTTGGAAGCCTGGGACAAAGAGACTATACATTTATTAATGAGTTCTCTGCTTTATGGAGGTTTCCGTGCAATTTACTCGTTAAAGACTTCAAAAGCAGGAAATTATACCACCTCTTGATTGAAATTAGCTTATTGGACATCAAAAGAAGGAAAATATATGATCTCTTGGTGGAAATTAATTACTGCATTACATTGGTTTTTTTTTTTTAAATAATAATCTGAATTTAACATAGTAATTTCCTCCTATGAACTGATGCAATATGTCTGTGTTTGTTTATGTACACATGTGCCAAAAAAAAATTAAAAAAAGGGGGGAGAAATATTTGGAGTTCTGGGAGCTGGCCATCCCCAGCCATGCTGATTCCTTAGCTGGAGTTGCTGGTGCATGCACAAGGGGAAGCCCAGAGCAGGGACTCAGGGGCTGCCATGGTACAATCCTGTGGCCTTTGCCAAATGTTTAAAGCCATGTGAGGTGGCTAAATGATGTCTCCTCTCCAGAACAAAGAGAAGAAGGGATGCAGCACCATCCCTCCATCACTTCTCTCCTGGATTAGTGCCTGACATCCCCTTTGTGCCCTGGGCAAGGCTCTTGAGGGGGTTGTGTCTGTGTCCCCCCAGCAAAAATGTACAAAAAAGTTTGAGCAAGCTGTGGTAACCATGGAAATCCTGCTGTTTAGCGAATTGGAGAGAGGAAAATTCAACAGGGATGGCCAAGGGGATGAATTAGAGCTGCCCCTTGGCAAGCACACCAGAGAAACTAGTGGGGTTTGGTTGTTGGTTTTTTTTAAAAAAAAACACGTACACATATGAAATTTCTAATTTTTCATTCACTGCTGACTCTCTGCTCTGAGAACTGGAAAATATTTGCAGAGGCATTGCAACTTTTGCCACGTTTCACTTGAAGTC
>NW_021937736.1:0-18127 GCF_001715985.3 Manacus vitellinus
TCTGAAACTGTGTTAATTGGCTCACCACAAAAAATTTGGAAAGATTGCACAACTGCCGAAAGTTCCACAATTTGGGGAGAACCTTGTACTTTATGTATATCGTGTAGCCAATTGTCTTTTTCTCGCCAAATTACAACCGCATTACCAGTTCTCCCAGAGCCATCAGTGAATATGGTTTTAGCATCTTTTATGGGCAAATCCGATTGAACAATTTTTAGTTTCAGTGGAATTTTGATTAATCTCTGAATAAATGGGCACGCCGGGAGGTGTAGCCGAATTTCTCCCGGGTAGCCTCCGATGGCGATTTGAAAACCGATGGAAGTTTGCAACAGTTGTTCTAGGTAGATAAAATCCAGTTCCTCACCGCTGAGTTCTAAACACCTAGTGGGACCTTTGAATATTATCTTACCAATCATTTCTGAGACGGTGGTGATCATCTTGCCGAATTGGTGCGGGAGGAATATTCACTCCCACAAACAGAAGTCCTTTTTGTCGCCGGTAAACTGGCCTAGAAGGCCGAAAGGCTGTCTCTCTTCCCTTATGATTCCCAAGGAGGATGGCAGTCCCTCCATCCTCCTACACGATTGTCTTTCGGACACTTTCTTTTCACCAGTGGATAGGGCCTTCATTGCGTCTGATGTTAAGTGACGAGGGGAGGACAGGTCAGCATCTCCTCGGAGCAGCTCGAACAGTGGGTGCAGATCATCGGTTGTGATCCCCAGCACAGGTCTGATCCAATTGATCGCTCCCAGTAGTTTTTGGAGGCCGTTTAATGTCTGGACTCGCTTGTCAATTTCGATTGCCTGAGGCCTGATGGTTTTTTCTGTAATTTTGAGTCCAAGATACCTCCAGGGTGCTTCCCTTTGAACCTTTTCAGGGGATATTTCCAATCCTTTATCTTTTAGAGCCGAAATAGTTGAATTTAACGTTTTATTCACAACCAATTGAGATTTGGCACAAATCAACACATCATCCATATAATGGAAGATGATCGATTGTGGGTATTTCTGCCGAATTGGACGCAACACTTCTACCACGTACATCTGACAGAGCGTTGGGGAATTTTTCATCCCCTGGGGAAGCACCTTCCACTGGAACCTGCGGTGAGGTTCACAGGCGTTGATGGCAGGGACAGAAAATGCAAATTGGACCGAATCAGCCGAATTTAAGTATATTTGGAAGAAGCAGTCCTTTATGTCAATGACCACTAGGGGCCATTCAGCAGGGAGCATAGATGGTGACGGCATTCCCTGCTGGAGGGCTCCCATTGGTTCCAGGACCTCATTAACTTTGCGCAGGTCCTGGAGAAATCTCCAGGAACCTGAGGACTTTTGAATGACAAACACTGGAGTGTTCCAGGGACTGGTGGAAGACTCCAGGTGTCCTTTGGCCAATTCCTGATTCACTAAATCATTTAAAATCTGCAGCTTTTTTCTTGGCAGGGGCCACTGATCAACCCAAACTGGCACATCAGTTTTCCAGCTCAGTTTGGGGAGCTGCATCACTTCAGTGATCCCACCTAAAAATTTTCTTCAGGAGACAGGGTTCTCAAAGAGAGCTCCCACTGCTCCATAGCGTCCTGTCCCCAAAGTGTGATTGGTATGTTCAAGATATATGGTTGGAGGGATGCTGGTCTGCCCTCCGGCCCATAAACAGTAAGTACCTCCTTGCTTCTGACTGGGTATTGTGTTCCCCCCACGCCGCTAACTTGCACGTATGCCGTCTGTGCGGGCCACCCATGCGGCCAGTCCTTGGAGGCGACGATGGTAACGTCTGCTCCCATGTCCAAGAGTCCTTCTACTTTGACTCGCTGCGGATGTCTGGGCTGTGAATAATAGATTTGACATGTTAATAGAGGGCGAGAGGATTCGACAGTTGTTGACCATAGGACTTCCTTCTCGTCCTTCCTCCTCTGCTCCTTGTCGAAAGACAGCACACGCAGCAAGTCATCCATAGATATCATCTTGGCCACGGGAAAACGGTCCTCCAGCTGCACAGGGGGAGTATGAACATATAAACAGACAGCGATGTTAGTATCTGTAAGCCCAGTCAGAAGGGGAGGCACTACCATAATGCCTTTATCCACGGCTGAAAAGTGTGAGGTAATCAAATAAGTGGCATCAGGGTCAACCGTTGTTGATGGTTGAACCCTGGCGAGTTGCTCATATGAGCTAAGGTGAAGGGAGGGGTGAACAACCGACAAGATGACCCAGGGGAGTGGAGAACACTGGTTCGCCACGGGGACCGGGTCAGGGAGTGGCCGCGAACTACGGGGTAGCTGGGCGCGATGGTTGGCGCAGAATCGAGCGCACGTGGGGGGCAACTTCTGTCATCGCGCTCCCCCGAGCGCTCAGCTCCCCATTTCTCGCCGGCCCGCACTCACATGACTGAAGGTCCGGTAGTGACGAAAAGGTTACTCGCTTTCGTAACCTGGGTGATCGGCGCGGAGGGAGAGGCTCACCGTTGATGTTCGTGAGCGATCGGCAGCTGGAGGTCCAGTGCCGTCCCTTCCCGCACCTACGACACAAGGTTTTGGGTAAGTCGGGTGTGGATTGAGACAATTGGGGACAATGTTTTTTAAAGTGTCCCTTCTCCCCGCACTCAAAGCAATGGTTAGGACCAGAAAATGCGGCAGCCAAAAGACGTGCTTTATGGGAGTTCGATCCTATATTTTTGCAGGCTTCTATCATCTCTAGTAGAGTGGGATCTTTCAAAAGCTTAAGTGCTTTCTGGCAGTCCTTGTTAGCCTTTTCGATGACCAATTTATTAAATAGAATTTCTTGGCATTCTTTTTGAGGAACTTGCCGGGACAAGTCAGGGGACATTCCTGACACCCTCACCCAACACCTCATCCCTGTAATTTAAACTAAGAAGGGAGGAATAACATCTGGAAGTGTTGAGAAACCCGATTAACATCATGGGACTCACACTCTCTACCTCCCAGAAATTCATTTACCGCCGTCTCAAAGACTTTTTAATAGAGCACGGTCACCCGCTTGATAAGAAATCAGCGAAAGCTCTCGCCAGATGGCTTGACCGCAATGGTCACCAAGTTAGCGATAATACGTCATTTGATAAGTGGCAAGCCATCGGGTTCCAGCTATGGCGGGAGAGCGGCAAGGGTGACCAGCTCGCTAAGGAGGCGCTTATAGCCTGGAGGGTTCTTCTGATGGTGCTTCAGTACCAGATGATGAGCAAGAACATCAGCAGTAACATCCAAGGTGCTGAATCCTCTCAATTGGTAGAAGAAAATAAACCAAGTGCAGAGAAGGACATAGAAAACACGGACAAGGACACTAAGAGTACTGGCACTGACACCTACCACTCAGACAAGGGCACTGCAAGTTTCCATCAAAATGGAGGGAGGGAAAAGAAGGACATCAGCTGTACTACACAAGATGGCGGGTGGGAGACGGACAGCGAGTCCCAAGATGGCGGGAGGGTGCGAAGAAGAGGATCGCGGTGATTTTGAAATGGCGTGAGGAGGCGGGGCCCCGGGTTTCACGGGAAAAATCGATGCGGGAAAAGAGGAGGCGGGCTCTTGTAATTCCACCCACAGCGCCGCCTCCGCATGCGGAGCCCCTCCCCAGACACGCCTTCTTCTACACCCACCTCCGCCACTCCAGTCTCCTCCCCAGAGCCATCTCCCTCCCGGAAACCACGGGGTGCAGTGGGCGGGGCAAGGGCAAAGGCCCAGGTCAACATCCGCCAAGATGGCCGCACCCATAAGGCCCAGGCCACCGAGGCCTACCCCGCCTGCCGGCACCCTCACTCCGATTGTCACTGGGCGCCGTACTCCCCGGAAGAGCCATCTGCCGCTCCGGATATCTGGAGAGCCTTCCGGGAGGAGGCGGCATGCGCCAAAGACACGGAGTTTTTACGGCTTTTCCTGTATACTATGACGAGGGTAAAGCACCCGAATGGCGTCCAATTTCGTACCCCATGGTGAAAGATATAAAGAAAGCCATTGTGGAGTACGGGATGGGCACACCCTTTACCCTGGGGCTATTTGAATCCTTTTTCTTGGCTTATACATTAGTTCCATTTGACATAAGGGCAGTGATGGGAGGATTGTTAACAACCGTACAAGCCTCGGTTTTTGAGGCGGAGTGGAGAAAGCGAGTAGTAACCTTTGTGAACGACCGAATGGAGAGGAGAGGTATCCCCCCACTGCAAACCATAGACGTGCTTTATGGTGAGGGAGATTACGCTCGTAGAGGGGATCAAGCATGACTGGATCCTAAATTGCTAGACGTATCTAAAGAATTGGCATTAGAGGCCGTAAAGAAGGTGGCCGACGCTTATGTGCCGACCCCCTCCTTTACAATGATTAATGAGGGCCCGAAAGAACAATTTACAGATTTCATAACTGGGCTGAAAGAGGCTATTGCCCGGCTAGCTCAGTTGGTAGAGCATGAGACTCGTAATCTCAGGGTCGTGGGTTCGAGCACCACGTTGGGCGCCACTTGCCACGACCCGCGGGGAAAAGGAATGGGGACGCGGCACTGCAAAAAGGGTTCGGGACACAGCAGAGGTCCCGTGAAGCAATGTCGATTTTATTGGGGTAACAGTAACTTATATAGGGCAGGTTCAAGGGTGGAGTTTGGACTAGGGAGGAGCATAAGACTGACAGCTCAGGGATGAACGTGATTGGGTAACCGGGCAAGGAGGGGAGGAGTTTTGATGTAACCGGGGTTGTAAATTCTGCGCCATGCTTGAAATTGTTCCCACTCAGCTTTATGTTCTCCAACACTGGGCAGGCTGGGAATTGAGTGGAACCACGGAAAAACCCCTTGTCAGAGAGAAAATTGGGTGACCCGAGTGCTGGATGCTTTTAGGAAAGAGATCTGAACATTTCTTGAAGATTGGAGGGGGGTGACTTTTTTCTTCTTGACCTTTCCAGTTCTCCATTTGGGGGCAGGATGTCCTCTGGGCCAATGTTCTGTTCCCTTTGCAGTGAGTGCAGCCTCAGAGGGCTGAGCCCTCTCTGGCTGGGCTTGGCCTCTCCTGCAGAGACTCAGGCCTGGCTGGGCTGCCCCAGGCAGACGCTGCAGGAAGAAGAGCTCAGGCCGCCTGGGTCTGGTGTCCCTGGGGCTCAGCCTGTGCCCCATTGCTGGGCAGGGGCTGAGCCCCACCTCTGCCTGGGGGCCTTGGCCAAAGGGCTGCCAAGGAAGAGGCCCAGGAGCCTTGGGGCCTGCCCAGCTTTCCTCCTCCCTGGGGGCTCTCAGTCCTCCCCTGACACCGTGGGGGCCCAAGGCCTTGCTGGCTTCGGGCTCACGGCCCGCCGGCACCATCCCAGCGGCCTGACTCCCCTCCTTCCCCTCTCTCCAGCCTCTCCTGCCTTTTCTGGCAAGGGGCCATCCAAGGCAAACCCCGGTTCTCAGCAATGGCACCTGTGGACAAGCTGACACCTCTGCACAGTCTCTGCCCGTCCCTGCCAGCCGACTTCTGCCCAGGCTCTGGGCACGGGGACGCAGCACTGACACTTTTCAGCCCCCGCGCTGTTCCACAGAGGCTGTGATGTCACAAGGCCCTTGCCTGGCAGCCAGGAGATGGGCAAGGCAAGGCAAGGACGGAGCCTTGGGCAACAGACAATGGATGATGGACAAGTTCTGGGCCATGGCCATTTGTTAGGAAAACAAAGTACAAGTTTAAGGCCTGCCATATTTCAGTGGTCAGAGACCTGGCAGAGAAATCTATTTTTGAGACCTGGACACCAAGAAGGTAGAATTTCTAAACCACAAAGACCCTTAGAGAAACCAGAGATGAAGACAAAACTAACACAGACAGTTACTGAGGCTCTCCCTATCTAGGGAAAAGACAAGAAAAGGACAAAAACTGTGGACTAAGCATCATGCAAAGTGAGAAATCAAGAGCCAATAGAAGAGAGAATAAGAATTCCTGCAGAGAACTGGTAAACCAATGGACAGGAATTCTTTTGTTTGCTAAAATGTAAAAATACTTAAAAGTTTTGAGAACTGATGTACATGTGTTAGAGAGCAATTCCTGCGTCCCTTCAGCGCTGAATGAAGTAGGGTCACCTCTGGAACCCAACCAACTGCTCAGAGATTTTATTCCCCAGCTTTCGCTGACGGTTTCTGGGGACCCAGATGAGACAAAGCAGCGCCGACAGGGCAGAGCAGAGGAATCGTTGGCCCTGCAGCGTGTACCAAAGGAGTTTTGGGGAGATCTTCCAATTCCCTGGTCTGGAGAGTTCACCACGCCTTCTTTTGTGGGAAAAAGAACAGGCCATGAATTTTGGGTACTTGATTTTAAGGCCTTTTGCCTGCACATAAGGCACAGCAATGGGAAGGAGGCAGCGTGAGGCTGAGAGGTTTCTGTCATGGTTTGTGGGCTTGGGTGAGATTGGGCCATAATTACAGGACACCTGTAAAATCTGGGCTTTGGGAAAGGTTGGGGAGGGTTGGGAAAGGTGTTCAAAGGGTGGTTTTGCCTGAGGTGTTAAACATGGGAGTGGGTCTGTCTTCCCAATTCCCAAGAGAAGAGATCCCAGAAAGCTCCCCTGCAGGTTGTGTTTTAGGGAACAGGAGAAGAGACCGAGGGTAAGGGGTTTCTTTCCTGGAGGGAAGGGCTGTCGTTCACTTGCAGGAGCCCTGCGCTGAAATTGCCAGTCTGACTGCCCAAACTGAACACAGCTGAAGATTCCTGCCAGATAAAAAGTGCCAGGACAGAAAGCTCTTGCTGCCCATGGAGTGCTCAGGGTGTCCCACCAGCTGCACCTGAGACCTTGAAGCTCTAAACTTTCCTTCCTGGGGGAAAGGGCTGTCCTTGGCTTGCAGGAGCCCTGCGCTGAAATTGCCAGTCTGACTGCCCAAACTGAACACAGCTGAAGATTCCTGCCAGACAAAAGGTGGCAGGACAGAAAGCTCTTGCTGCCCATGGAGTGCCCAGGGTGGCCCCCAACTGCATGTGAAACCTGAAGGTTCCAGGCTTTCTTTCCTGGGGGAAAGGCCGTGACATCCCAAAGAGTCCCGTGGCAGACAGGTGGGGCTGCACTGTGGGGGTGTGAGGTGTTGGTACTTTGGTTTCCAGGGGCTGTTCCAGAATGGAGAGGACAGGCTGTGACACCACAAAGGAGCCCTGGGCACACGGGTGGGGTTGAACTGTCACATGGTGGGGGCTTGGTTCTTTGGCTTCCAGAGGCTATTCCGGGATGGAGAGGATAGACCAGAATGGATAGGACAACAAAAGGGCCCAAAGCACATGGGTTGGTCTGCACTATGGTGTGGGGTGCTGGTTCTTTGGTTGCCAGGGCCTATTCTGGAATGGAGAGGACAGGCTGTGACAAGAAGTGCCTGTCAGAACTGCAAAGACGGACGCACAAGAATCTTATGTGGGCATATTCTCTGCTCTGCCCTGCAGACCTTTGTGTTGGGGTGAAAACACAGCCTCTCTGCTTCCCTCTCCTAAGGGACTTGTTCTTAGACATCCCTTTCCCCTATGCTCCTTTCAAAAGCCCTCCTGGCAATTCCCAAGCCTGTACCCAGCTCTCATCCCCTGTCTGTCCTCTTCCCAATCCCCTGGTCAATCCCAACATGCCAGGACAGGGATCCCAGTTGCTTGGCTGCACTCCCACCTAGTTCCATATGCTGGGCCATGATATCCCAGCACTGGAGCAGCCAGGTCAACAGGGGCTCTCCCAGCTGGAGGCTGAAATCTTTTCACATCTCTCACAGCTCAGCCTGGGATGGGGATCTGGTGATTATCTCTGGCCCTGCCTCTTGCTCCTGTTCTGAGGGCTCTGCTTCCCCTTCATCCCTCACTAACTGAGCTGATTTGGTCTTGGATTTCTTCTGTAGAGGGGCAGCTGCTACTGGCACAGGTTGTTCCTCTGCAGTTTGAGTGGCCACGGTACCTCTTGGTCTCCTTTCCTCCTCCTCCCCCTGAGGGCACTGGGTCTTAGTTAAACAAGATTACAACTTAGAAATTAAGAGACTTCAGGTGGAAGTGTGGAAAAGGAAAAGAAGCAGCTTTTTATTAACAAAATCTGAATAAACAACAAATGGTGCAACCAAAAACTTTCAGAAGAAACAAAACAAAGTCCCAAATCCCCGGGTGGGGGGGAGAAACTGTCCCGGCAGTTCAAAGCTCTCCAAACCCCGTGTGCTCGCAGCCAGCAGTGAAGGAGTCCCTTTTCCCAGGGCAGTCCCCAAAGCAGAACACCTCGCTCCCAGATGGGTCGGGCTCTCTCTCTCTCTCTCTCTCAGTCACTCTCCACGAGGTGTCCCGTGGGGAAAAAACTTCCTGTCAGGAAAAGAGAACAAGGTGGCCAAAATCAGCTCCCGCTCTGTCCGGTCCCGGACAAACCCCAAAAGCCCCCGAACAAAGGACCCCCCGCCCTCCCCGCGGCCACCGCGGTGTCCCCGAGAGCCGCCCTCCCCCCACTGCCCCTGCCCAGCGCCTGCGGCTCCGCTCCAACCCACCCCATCCCGGGAGACACAGATGGGAATGGGGGGACACTGGGAAACAATTCCAACACCTCTTTTCAAATCTCTGACACCTGGTTCCCAGACATTCCCAAAGAAGGGGCTTCCCGTGGCCTCGAGCCAGGGACCCACCTTTGTATTGAACCAACTCCTGGAGCGACACGTTCCCATCCCTGTCCCCATTCCCATTCCTGGGGTTCCCATCCCTGTCCCCATTCCCATTCCTGGGGTTCCCATCCCTGTCCCCATTCCCATTCCTGGGGTTCCCATCCCTCTCCCCATTCCCATTCCTGGGGTTCCCATCCCTGTCCCCATTCTCACTTCCTGCTGTGCCAACCTGCTCCCAGTGTCTCCGTTCCTGTCCCCACTATCCCTATCCTGGTCTCCCATGTCCCCATTACCATTCCCGGTGTCTCAAATCCCATTCCTGGTGACTCCAACCTGCTCCCAATGTCCCCATTCCCATTCCTGGAGTTCCCATTTCCATTCCTGATTTCTGTAACCTACTCCCAGTGTCCCCATCCCTGTCCCCAATATCCCCATCCCAGTCCCCCCCTGTCCCCATTCCTATTCCTGGTTCCCACAGAGGAACTGCCGGATGCCGGAGGAGGAGGCAGGATTTCTTGCCCAAAGCAGGAGATTTTCACACCCAAATTAAAGCCTCAGGAATAATTGTGGTCCTGGGTTTCACACGGGAAAAAGCAGGAAGTTGATCCATTGGGAAGAGCCGCAGGGCGGCCGGGGTGGGTGGGAGCAGCGGGATGAGGTCTGCCAGCAGCTCCTGCCTTTCCACAGGGAGAGGGAAGGGGCGGATCCAGCTCCAGGATCACTCAGGCCGTGATTCCTGCTGGGATGAGAGCAGGGAAAGGAGTCACCATGTCCCTGTTCCCATCCCAGGGGATAGAACCGACTGTGGAGCCCAGGCAGAGTAGGAACTGCTCCAGATTCCCACCTGATCCTGCTCTGTTCATCCCACGCCAATCCCACTCCAGAATCCAGCCCTGATCCCAGTCCACAATTCCACCTGACCCCACTCTGGAATCCTGCCCTGAGCTGCAATCCCCTTCCAATTCCGCTCCAGCCATTAGGCCCCCATTCCCCTCTGGAATCCCGGCATCCATCCTGGGATCCCTGCACAGAGGATCTGGATCCACACACGCTGCTGGGACTCACTGGTGGGCGCAGGGTCGTATCCATTCCCCTCCCTCTTCCCTATGGAAAGAAAGTGGGATCAGCACCCGTGGCACAGGATCCCCGGAATGCTGCCGGGCGGATCCGTGCCCCTTGCCGACCCCCATCCCGGGAGTTACCGGATCGGAGCTTCCAGACACCGACTGCCACGAGGCCGATGATGATGATGATGGCAGCGATGACGGACACAGTGTCCTAGTTAGAACAGCTGGGACCGATTCCTCACTGGATGGGTGTAGCCCAAAAGTGTGTATTCTATGGCCTTCCATGCCATTTTCCCAGGAACTGTTGTCGGGGGAGGGGGCCTGCGAGGTGGGGGGGTGTCCCTGTCCTCATACCCTTTTATGGAATTCCCTGCTCTGAGAATCCTCATATCCTTTTATGGAATTCCCCACTCTGAGGGAAGAACTAAGCATCCTTTTATGGAATTCCCCGCTCTCAGGGAACGACTGACCATTCCTGCCTGAACTGGAGAATATATAAACCTGGAGTTTCAGAACCTTTCCACCACTCGTGGGATCGAGAGGAAGGCTGCAGCTCACCACTCTCAACCAGACTGAGACCACCACCCTCAACTGGACTGCAATCACCACTTCTGACCAGACTGCAACAGCTCTCCCACCAGCAGGTTTTTTTCCCCTCTCCCTTTACTTTGGACTCGGGGGGGGGCCAAGGAAAACCACTTTGTTCATGCCCCAGGGTGCTGGGTTATACATTTGGGTTTTGTGGGTTAAAACCAATTGCTTGTCTGTATAATCAGACTTATTGGGCAAGGGGGGCCCAAGGGGGGCCCAAGGGGGGCCCAAGGGAGGCCCAAGGGGGCTGGTCCAGGGGGGGAAGGGCTGCAGGGGGCGGATCCCGGAGGAGGAAACCCGCCAAAAGCGGCGGCCCAGCCGAGGGAGGAGCCGAGCGGGAGCACAAAGAAGAGCAGCCAAAAGGTCCTGGCGGTCGCTGGGCAATGGCGGGGGGGGCGAGAGCGGTTTGGGGGCCCCCGTGAGAGCCGGGGGGGAACCCCGGTAGCCGCGGAGTGGGGAGAGCGGAGAGGGGCGATCCCGGAGCTGGGGGACCCCCGGAATGCTGGAGGGGGGGGAGCAGAGAGGGAGCGCCGGGCCCCTTAAGCGGGGGTCCCGGAGAGGGGGAAGGCCTTGGAGTGTGGAGAGGAGGGGGGGCCTTGAGGCGGGGTGGGAGCCGAGAGCGCCAAGAGGTTTGCGAGGGTGGGAGCCGAGAGAGGAGGGCCGGCCGGCCCCGGGAGGCAGAGTGGGGAGAAGTGAGCCCTGGGACCCCCCTGGCAACACTAAAGGGGACCCCGGAGAGTGGGAACCCCCTGGAGCCGCGGGACCCCCGGCAGCCCAGAGAAGGGGGACCCCCAATGCAGGCAGAAGTGCCATCAGGCCAGACAGGGGGGACCCCCCTAACCCCAGAGAGCAGAGAGGGGGAACTCCTGGGAGGGGATTTTGGGCTGAATGTTGTTGTTTTGGGGGTTTTTATGGACACAGGATGCCCGGTGAGTCCTAGAGCTGGACTTGGGCAGGAGGAACCCCCAGGACAACGCGCTCACCCCTTGTTTTCCCCCCCATCAGGATTTCTGCTTCCCAAAGCTTGGGCGGATGGAGGAGGAGGCTGCGAGGAAGAGGAAGATGCCTTGGGCCCCCCAGGCAGGTGAGGAGGAAGTCAGTGCCCCTTTGGGTGGGTCTTTTGTCTTTTGTGGCCGTCCTGCCGGGGCCGGAGTTGGGGGGATGTCCTTGGGCTTCCCTGTGGGCCGGAGGCAAATCCCCTGCGTGTCCTTGTTGGTTCCTGCCCCAGGCCCCGAGGTGAGGCCAGAGAGCGCGGAGGACAAATCCCCCCCGGCAGAGCCTGGTGGGAGAGGCCGTTTTGAAGGGCTCCCCGGCGCAGGAAGGCAGCGGGGAGGAAAAGGGCCGGAGATGCCCCCGCAGGAGGGGCTGCAAAGCCATCCCAGGGGGCTGTGAGGAGGAAAGAGCCAGCGTGTGCCGGGAAGGCGGCCGGAGCTTGAGGCGGAGCTGCGAGCTGGTGGTCCCTGAGCAGCCTCCCAGCAGGGAAAAGCCCTTCAGGTGTTTGGAATGTGGGAAGAGCTTCAGCAAGAGAACCAACCTCCTGAGGCACCAGCACATCCACAGTGGGGAACGGTCCTACACGTGTGCGGAGTCTGGGAAGAGCTTCAGTGACAGTTCCTCCCTCCGCAAGCACTGTCGCATCCACAGTGGGGAACGGCCCTACACGTGTGGGGAGTGTGGGAAGAGCTTCAGTAAGAGCTCCACCCTCCACAATCACCGACGCATCCACAGTGGGGAAAGGCCCTACATGTGTGAGGAATGTGGGAAGAGCTTCACTCAGATCTCCCACCTGCTCCGACACCAGATGATCCACAGTGGGGAAAGGCCATACAAGTGTGGGGAGTGTGGAAAGAGCTTCACTCGGAGCTCCAACCTGCTCCGACACCAGATGATCCACAGTGGGGAAGGCCCTACACGTGTGCGGAGTGTGGGAAGAGCTTCAGGGACAGCTCCAGCCTTTGCAAACACCGTTGCATCCACACCAGGGAATGGCCCTACAAGTGCTTGGAATGTGGGAAGAGCTTCAGCACAAGCCCCAAGCTGCTCAGCCACCAGCACATCCACACTGGGGAACAGCCCTACACGTGTAGGGAATGTGGGACAGCTCCACCCTCTACACCCACCTTCCCATCCACATCAGGGAGAGGCCTCACAAGTGTGGGGAGTGTGGGAAGAGCTTCAGGGACAGCTCTGCCTTGACCTCCCACCAACGGACCCACCGGTAAGAGAAGCCCCGAGTGCCCCGACTGCGGGAAGAGCTTCGGCCGCTGCTCCAACTCCATCAGCCATGGGAGGACCCGCGTTGGATGATCCACAGGGACCCCCGTTGGGCACAGACCTGGTGTGCTGGTTTAAAGGTAAACCAGCAGGGCAAATGACAGCGGTGACACCTAGAATGGGATGGAACACCTGGAAAGGGAATGAGAATGCCTGGAATGGGAATGGGGACATCAGGAATGGGATGGGGACAATAGTAATGGGATGGGAACACCAGGAATGGAAATGGGAACACCTGGAATGGGAATTGGGACATTGGGAGCAGACTGGGGACACTAGGAATGGGAATGCGGGCAGCAGGAATGGGAATGGGGACATGTGGAATGGGGAGGGAACACCTGGAATGGGAATGGGAACACCTGGAATGGGAATGGAGACACCTGGAACGGGAATGGGAACACCAGGAATGGGAATGGGAACACATGGAATGGAAATGGGGACACCTGGAATGGGAACACCTGGAATGGAAATGGGGACACCTGGAATGGAAATGGGAACACCTGGAATGGGAATGGGAACAACTGGAATTGGAATGGAGACACCTGGAATGGGAACACCAGGAATGGGAATGGGAACACCTGGAATGGAAATGGGGACACCAGGAATGGGAATGGGAACACCTGGAATGGGAATGGGAACAACTGGAATTGGAATGGAGACACCTGGAATGGGAACACCTGGAATGGAAATGGAAACACCTGGAATTGGAGTGGAGACACCTGGAATGGGAACACCAGGAATGGGAATGGGAACACCTGGAATGGAAATGGGAACACCAGGAATGGGAATGGAAACACCTGGAATGGAAATGGGAACACCTGGAATTGGAATGGAGACACATGGAATGGGAACACCAGGAATGGGAATGGGAACACCTGGAATGGAAATGGGGACACCTGGAATGGGAACACCTGGAATGGGAATGGAAACACTTGGAATGGAAATGGGAACACCTGGAATGGGAATGGAGACACATGGAATGGGAACACCTGGAATGGAAATGGGAACACATGGAATTGGAGTGGAGACACCTGGAATGGGAACACCAATAATGGGAATGGGAACACCTGGAATGGAAATGGGGACACCTGGAGTGGGAACACCTGGAATGGGAATGGGAACACCTGGAATGGAAATGGGGACACCAGGAATGGCAATGGGAACACCTGGAATGGGAGTGGAGACACCTGGAATGGAAATGGGGACACCTGGAATGGGAATGGGGACATCAGGAATGGGAATGGGGACACCTGGACTGGGAATCGGAAAATTGGGAATGGGAATGGGAACATTGGGAGCAGGTTGGGGACACCAGGAATGGGAATGGGAACACCTGGAATTGGAATGGGAACACCTGGAATGGGAATGGGAACATTGGGAGTAGACTGGGGACACCAGGAATTGGAATGGGGACACCTGGAATGGGAATGGGGACACCTGGAATGGGAATGGGAACATTGGGAGCAGACTGAGCACACCAGGAATTGGCATGGGGACTTCTGGAAGGGAATGGAGACAACAGGAATGGGAATAGGGAAAACAGAGGTGGGATGGGAACACCTGGAATGGGAATGGGGACAATAGGAATGGAAATGGAGACACCTGGAATATGAATGGGAACACCAAGAACTGGGAATGGGGAAAACAGAAGTGGGATGGGAACACCAGGAACGGGAGGAGGGACAATAGGAATGGGAATGGAGACACCTAGAATGGGATGGAACACCTGGAATGGGAATTGGAACACATGGAATGGGAATGGGAACACCTGGAATGGGATGGGAACAACTAGAACGGGATGGGAACACCTGGAACAGGAATGCAAACCCGTGGAATGGGAATGGGAACAGCCGGGCCCGGGCTGTGTCCCTGAGGAAACAGGAGGCCAGGCCCTAAAGAGTTAACTAAGAAATTTGGGCCTGCTAACAAGCTACCAACATCCAAGAGCATCTGTGCTCGTTCTGTTCTACTGACTGGAGCAAAGCTTCAGAGAATAGTACAGGAACATGTCCTAGGCCTCGAGGGGATAAATTAGAGAGACAGCAGGATCAGGGAGACATTGGAATAGGAGGAATAGGCCGGGAGCCAGGGCTTTTTCCAAGCTTCAGTGAGCGGGTCAAGACCAATGGAAGAGAAGGAAGGTCAAGCTGAGGAAGATGAGTTGAAGCCCCCAGAGCCATGGAGGAAGAGTGGAAGTACCCTCAGGATTGAGGGCCAAGAGAAACACCGCCCCAAGCCCCGCCTGAGCTCCACCTCTACTCCGCCTGTTATTAATATGCATCGATAGATGTTGTAATCACTTGAATATGCATTTAATCCCAGCTGAAGATTGTATAAAAATGCTGATTTTGTGTGAAGCCTTCGAGCAAGTTTGTCCAGCGCCAGCTGGCTTGCTCCCAACGTTGAATAAACAAATCCCTTGCTGCTTAAAGATAAAAAAGTCTCTGAGCAGTTTCTCGGACCGATTTTTCGCATTCAGCGCCCAGTCAGTCCCAGGATGATCCCAGTCACTCCTGGTCTCTCCCAGTTGCTCCCAGTTTCCTCCATGTGGTCCCACTCATTCCCTGTTGCCCCCAGAAGCTTCCAGCATGATCCCAGTTGCTCACAGCCACTTCCAGTCATCCCCAGTGCACTCCCAGTTGCTCCCAGTATGATCCCAATCACCTCCTGCATGATCCCACTCACTCCTGCTATCATCCCAGGATGACCCCAGTCACCCTCAGTGTGGTCTCAGTTGCTCCCAGCATGGGCCAAGCTTCTCCCACCGTGATCCCAGGATGATCCCAGTTGTCCCCATCATGGTCCCAGTTGCTCCCAGTTGCCCCTAGCACAGATCCAGTCACTCCAAGTATGATCCTAGTCCTCCCTCCTGAAAGTCCCAGTCAATGCCAGTTGCTTCTATTGTAGATCCAGTCACTCACAGTTCCTTCCAGTTGCCCCCAGCCTGGTCCTAATTCCCCTTCATGTAGTCCCAGTCACTCCCAGTATGGTCCCATTCACCCCCACCATGGTTGCAGACACTCCCAGTATATCCCACTAGAGCCCTCAGCATGCTCATAGTCCTTCCCAGTCACTCCCAGATGCCCCAGTAACATTTCAGTTTCCACCAGTAGGATCCCAGTGACGCCAAAGCACTCCCACTATATCCTATGTGGCCTCCAGTTGCTCCCAGTAGCCCTCAGTGTGGTCCCAGTTGCTCCCAGTATGATCCCTGTTGCCCCAGTTCTGATCCTGGAGGGTCCCAGTGTGCTCAGATCCTGCTCCCGGGGGGTCCTGCTGGGTCCCCGTCCTGGTCCTGGTGTATCCTGGTGTCCCAGTCCATCCCAGTCCATCCCAGTCCATCCCAGTCCCTCCCAGTCCATCCCAGTCCATCCCAGTCCATCCCACTCCCTCCCAGTCAGTCCCAATCCATCCCAATCCATCCCAGTCCATCCTAATCCATCCCAGTCAGTCCCAGTCCATCCCAGTCCGCCCCAGTCCATCCCAATCCCTTCCCAGCCGTTTCCCAGGTCCTGCCCCCCCGCCCCCCAAGATGCTGACGGGGTCGGGGCTCCGTCTTTGGCTTCGTCTCCCTGGGCCTGCCTGGAATGAAGGGGCCGCTGGGACACTGCGGGACCTCCTGAGACCAAAGGAACCCCGGGAGAATTTGGATACTCCTGGAATCAAGGCACAACTGGGACACTGCAGGGCCCTATGGAAAAAAAGGAACCTTGTGACACTGCGGAATTCCTGGAATCCAGGGGCCTTTGGGACATGGGGGCCTCATGGAACCAAAGGAACCCTGAGGTGTTTCCGAAGGTCATGGAATCAAGGGGCCACTGGGACACTGCAGGGCCTCTGGGAATTAAAGGAACACTGGGACACTGGGGCAGGACATCCCCCTGCAATGGCACCAAGACAATTCCCCATTTGCAAAGGGGTCAGTGCTGAGCTGAGAGGGGGCCAGGCCAAGGCAGGAGATGTTGGACCCTAGACTGGTTTCACCCCAAATGAAGCCCCTGATGGTGAGGGAACCCCTGGAGTCCAAGGCCTGTCAGTCCCTGGGTTTCTACCAGAAAGGGCCAGTCCCCTTTCCCAGGGGCAGGTTCTTCCAACAGAACCCTTCTTGGGGGTGTGTGGAGATTCCTGCCTTGGCTGGGGACCCCCCAAGGTCACTGCTGGAGGTTGAGAGCAGAGATCTCCCCACGAGCGCTGCTCTGGGGGAGTTCCATCCATCTCTAATTAAAAATTCTTGCTTGTTTGCCACCTTTAGTAGAATTGCTTCAACAATTGCTTTAGTGTATTGCCCTGTCCTATCTTATCCTGTACTACTGGTAGTTTTAGTGTGTATGTTGTGTAATAAATAATTCTGGTTTAGTCCTTTTGTCTGATCATTATTAGTAATAAGTAGTTCATTGATATAAATGTAACTGCTTTTCCATCATTAAAACCTGTGGGACAAAACTGGTTCAATCCCATCTCTATAATTCCTTAAATTCAAAGCACTGGCATAACCCAAGGCTGAGATTGGATCCAGCTGCCCCCAGGCTCCTCTGGGAGCAGAGTTTAGAAAGCCAGGGAGTCCGTTCTGCACCTCGGGACTCCAGGGCAGGACTTCTCCCATCAACTTTGTCTAAGCCTTGAACTCCCCCTGCCACAGGGGGGATGGGGAAAAGGGAGCAGGAAAGGGGAGAAAAGGTGGGAAAAAAGGGGTTGGGACCCCTTCAGATGAGGGGCCAAAGGGGTGGGACCCCCAAAGGGAGCAGAGGGAAGCTGTGGTTTAGTGGGACAATAGGAAGGGGGGTGGGAGAGAAGGGAAAAGTGGTAGGCTGAGAGCCCCAAAACTGAGTGTGAGGAGTGCTGGGACCCAAAAGTTATTGGGAGGGGGGTGGGAGACCCCAACTGAGTGCAGAGGGGGTCTGGGGTCTGGGGAGACCATAGGAAAGGGGTGGGAGATGGGCAGAAAAGGGAGGGTGGGACAGCAGGAAGAGAAGTCCCATGGGGGTCCCTTGGTGTCCCCATCACTTGAGCCCTGGAGCAGTTCCCTGGGGCTCTGGGGGGGTTGGATCTGCACTGGGGGGTCCCAAAACCCCCTGTCCATCCCTGGGGGGCTGATGGGGGGTTCCCCTCCACCCAACAGCCAGTGCTGCAGTGGCCACGGGGGAAAAGGTTGGAAAAGGGGGGTCTGGGGTGGCCCCTGAGCTCCCACCCTGCTGTGGGGTATCACAACCAGCACGGCTTCCCCAGAGGAAAGGCCTGCTGATCAAACCTGAGTTACTTTATGACAACATCACCCCCTGGCTGATCAAGGGAAGGCACTTGATGGGACCTTCTTGGGTTTCAGTGAAGCTTCCCATAGTGTCCGTGCCCAGATCCCTCTGGACAAAGTGTCCAGCCCAGAGCTGGATAAACACTCCCTGTGCTGGGCGAGCAATGGGCTCCCGGGTCGGGCACAGAGGGTGGCAGTGACTGGGGGACATCAGATGGGGGTCACTAGGGGGGTTCCCCAGGGCTCCACCTGGGCCCTGTGCTCTCCAACATCTCCATCCGTGACTTGGGCGCAGCACTGGAAGGGACACGGAGCAAGTTTGCAGATGAGCCCAACCTGGGAGGAGCTGCTGAGTCCCTGGAGGGCAGGGAGGCCCTGCAGAGAGACCTGGA
>NW_021937737.1:0-7869 GCF_001715985.3 Manacus vitellinus
CTAACCCTAACCCTAACGCCAACCCTAACCCCTAACCCCTACCCTAACCCTAACCTTAACCCTAACCCGAACCCTAAAGCATTCGCTTTTTTAGGATTAGGGTCAGGGAATCGGGTTTGCGCATAGCTTGCAGTCTCTTTTTTAAGGTTAGGTTCAGAGAAAAGGGTTTGCGTATAGCTTGCAGCCTTTTTAAGGTTAGGGTCAGGTAACAGGGTTTGCGCATAGTTTGCAGTCTCTTTTTTAAGGTTAGGGTTAGGGAAGAGGGTTTGCGCATAACTTGCAGTCTCGTTTTTAGGGTTAGGGTTAGGGAAAAGGGTTTGCGCATAGCTTGCATTCTCACTTTTAATGTTAGGGTTAGGGAAAAAGGTTTGCGCATAGCTTGCAGTCTCTTGGTTAGGGTTAGGGAACAGGGTTTGCGCATAGCTCCCAGTCTCTCTTTTAATGTTGGGGTTAGGGGACAGTGCTCTATAGAAGTAGAGTACATACTGGACGGCAGTGGGTATTCTGACAGACACGCAACTGAACAGCAACAGCAAAAGCAGAGACCCAAGAGAAAAAGCACAAGATTCTGACAGCGGTGGGCAATGAATCGGGCTTATAGCCTGAGAGGGGCTTATTGGGCACTGCTGCGTGTCCAGAATGGGCTAAAACCGCGATTGTTAGATCGCGCACTGAGACAAATTCTTCCTAACCCTAACCCTTACCCATACCCCTAACCCTAACCCTAACCCTAACACTAAACCCTAAACCAAAAGGAAACTTCCTTTGCTATGCCTACTGGGCGGAGTCAGTGCTGATTGGTGTTACAACCCGCCCCAGGAAAAGGGGAGAGGGGGTAACTCAGGTTTTTATTAATAATTCCCTTGGGGTGGATTAAAGTGAAATGACACTAAATAATCGGTGTCTGAAAACATATACTGACAAGGTTTATTTTAACAATTCTGTATCAACAGGCATGCTAGCAGTTTGGGAGTTGGGCTATCAGTTGGGAGGCATGGCTGAAAATAGGAAAGAACAGCCCTAATTCCCAGGAAAGAAAGCCTGGAAGCTTTGGCTTTGTGGTGCAGTTGGTGGGCCACACTGGGCACTCCATGGGCAGGCAACAAGAGTTTTCTGGATCTGGGAGTCAATCTGGGGGCCTCGGAGTGTTTGAGGGGAAGTTGGGAGTGTCCTGTGGGACCAGGATGGGATTTGAGGGTCCTGGAGGGGCTGGGACGGGTGTATACTGCGGGCATCGTCTAGTATTGATGGGGGTAATCAGTGAGCTGACTGTTTCATAATCATCCAAATTTTAACACACAATATGATTATTAGAATAAAAAGCAAAAAGGTAATATCAACAAAACAGTAACAGGGTGAAGCTCTTGGTTGAAGACTGGTTTCTTCTTTTTCTCCAGTGATTTTAATTCTTTTTGGTCTGGGTTTTAATCCCATCTTTGGCATTTTACTGCGAACATTTTGTCCCCATATCCATTGGAAATTGTATTAACTGTTGAGGAGAACAAAGTGGAATCCCAAGGTATGTGATATATTGATAGGATTTCACTGGTTGGCTTTTAATTTGTCCAGGTTTATTGCCATAATGCTTCTGCTCTTTAACCACTTGAATCAGAATGAATTGAGTTGTTTTCTGGGTCAGGTTCTCTTTTTGAGTCCAAGGTTTTTTAGTGGATTCAGTATCAGGTACAAAGGAAATTGAGGGAGGTAAAGAATAATCTTCCCTTTGTTCATTATCACAGGGATCACTCAGTCTATTTTCATTAAGGTGAGGAAAGCTGGGAGACTCTAGAAACATCAGTTGAACTTCAAATTCTCCTTGTTTCTTCCTCTCCTGAGACTTAGAATCAGGGTTCTCTGTGGTTTCCCAAGTCTCAATGCCAGGGTAAGACACTGGTTTATGAAGTTGCCTGACCAAACCAGGAGCCTGTTTTTTTAGCAACAGTTTTCTCTCTGCACTCTGGCGCAACAAGACTTTGAAGGCGGTCAACCTCAGTTTGAAGCAGCTCATTTTTAGCAACAAGTTTATCCGATTTTTCTCCTGTTTCCCTCTCAAAGGCTAACGATGACTTCAGCACCACATTTTCTGATTTCAAAACAGTAGATTCAACATCAGAAATCCATTCATGACTTCCCTGTCAGCACTCCATCCAAATGTCTGTGCTCTCACTTTGACCTGAGAGAAACCTCAGGCAGGTGGAAAAGGGCAGATAAAGAAAAAGCAGATGGGTCCAGCAGAAGTGATGCTGCTTCTGTCAAAAGCAGAGCAGAGACCGAAAGCACTTTAGGAAGTTGCTTACAGAAGCACTTGTACATTCCAAGTTACAGCTCAGGAGTCTCAGTGACTTGTCCAACATGAGAGTTTCTTTTCCATTTCTCAACCCCAGATTCCTCAGGAGTAGGAAACTGGAAACACTGACTGAGAAAAGCTCCATTCCTTCCTAATAATTGTGCTTTGCCCTTCCCATTTGACAGTGTTCTTGGAAATGTGCTGCTGTGATCTGGATCTGGGAGCAGCCCTGACCTCCCAGAGCACTCATCCAATGGCAGGAATACCCCACCTGGCTCCTGCTGGGGTTCTTGCCACCACGACCCAGTATGGGTCAATGGAATGGGGAGCAGGGCGGTGGGACCAGTAAGGGCCAGTTAAGGGGGTTGGGGGCACTTCAGCATCTCCATCAAGGTCAGACCAGTACAGAGCAGCATAGACCAGTATAGATCGGTATAGACCTGTATAAACCAGTATGGACCAGTATAGACCAATATGGGTCACTGGAATGGGGAATGGGGCAGTGGGACCGATAAGGACCAGTTAAGGGGCTTGGGGGCACTTCAGCATCTCCATCAAGGTCAGACCATTATAGACCAGTATAGACCAGTGTAGACCAGTATAGACCAGTATAGACCAGTAAAAAACCAGTACGGACCAGTATGGACCAGTATGGACCAGTACAGGTCACTAGAACAGCGAGCAGGGTGGTGGGACCAGTAAGGACCAGTTAAGGGAGTTGGGGGCACTTCAGCATCTCCATCAAGGTCAGACGAGTACAGACCGGTACAAACCAGTATGGACCAGTATAGACCAGTATAAACCAGGGTAGAGCAGTATAAACCGATATAAACCAGTACGGGTCACTGAAACAGGGAATGGGGTGGTGGGATCAGTAAAGACCAGTTAAGGGGGTTGGGGGAGCTTCATCATCTCCGTCAAGGTCAGACCAGTACAGACCAGTATAAACCAGTATAGACCAGTATGGACTGGTATAGACCGGTATAGACCAGTATAAACCAGTATGGACCAGTACGGGTCACTGGAACGCGGAATGGGGTGGTGGGACCAGTAAGGACCAGTTAAGGCAGAACTCAGCTGGGACTTAGTGGTTTGGGGGTGGGCGTGTCCCTTCTTTAGGTGGGCGTGGTCTCTCCCTGGTGGGCGTGTCCCATCCCAAGGTGGCCATAGCCTCTGCAAGTGGGCGTGTCTTTTGCATCCTCTCCCCCTCCCTGAACTGGGAGCTCAACTGGGACTTACTGGGTTTTGGGTGGGCGTGTCCCCTTCCAATGATGGACCCACTTTCAGCCCCTCCCCCCCTTTAAGGGCCCCCCCAAAGCCCCCCCCCCCCTTCCTGCACCTCCCCAACCCTCAGGGTCCCTCCTGTCCCTCCCCCACCCTCAGGGTCCCTTCCTTCCCCTCCCCCCAGTGAACCTGCTACCCCTCCCCCACTCTCAGGAGCCCTCCCTGCCCCTCCCCCACCTTCAGGGGCCCTCAGGACCCCTCCCCCAACCTCAGAGACTCTCCTGCCCCTCCCCCACCCTCGGGGAACTTCCTACCCTTCCCCCACCCTCAGGGACCCTCAGGGCCCCTCCTTCACTTTCGGGGTCCCTCCCTGCCCCTCCCCAACCCTCAGGACCCTCCTGCCCCTCCCCCCACCTCGGGGTCCCTCCTGCCCCTCCCCCACCCTCAGGGACGGGCCTGCCCTTCCCCCACCCTCAGGGAACCTCCTGCCTTCCCACCTCAGAGAAACCTCTGCCTTCCCCATGCTCAAGGACCATCCTGCTCCAATCCCCACCCTCAGTGTGCCCGTCCTTCCCCCCCCCCTCACTGGGGCGTTACTGGTCCTTACTGGGTCTGTACTGGAAGGAGAGGGAAGGGGCCACCCCCTCGAGGCCCCTCCCCCCAGTGACGTCACCGGGTCCCAAAAATAGCCCCGGGGCCAAACTGGAGGGGGACCTGAGCCGCTCCCCGTGTGACCAGTTAGGTACCGGGAGGGACTGGGAGGGAAACTGGGAGGGACTGGGGAGGGACTGAGGGGCAGGCTTCCCCGCTCCCCCCCCTCCGTGTCCTTGGGGTGACCTTGGGGGGGAGGGGGATGGACGCTCCCAGTGGCTCCAGTCGCTCCCAGTAACGTCCAGTAATGCCTCTGGTATCTCAGTGACCCCCCCAGTAACCCCAGTGACCCCCCCAGTAGCCCTAGTAGCTCCCCAGTAACCCCAGTGTCTACTCCAGTAGCTCCCAGTAACATCGCCAGTAATCCAAGTGTCCACCCAGTAACCAGTAACAGCCCAGTGTCCAACCCATAGCTCCAGTAACCCCAGTAAGCCCCCCATGTAGTCCAGTAACTCCCAGTAACCCGCATGACCCCCCCAGTAGCTCCCAGTAACTCCGGTGTCCATCCCAGTAACCCCAGTGACCCCCCCAGTAGCTTCCAGTAGCTCCCAGTAACTCCCAGTGTCCCCCCCAGTGCCTCCCAGTATGTCCCAGTTTAACCCAGTTCCCCCCCCGTGGGCCCTGGGCCGGGTGGGGGAGGGGCTGGCTCACATTTCCATGGCAACATCCCTTTCCCTCTGGCCCAGTTTCTCCCAGTTCCTCCCAGTTTAACCCAGTTTTTCCATATTTTTCCCCATTTTTCCACATTTCCCCCCATTTTCCCCATTTTTCCCAGATTTTCCCCCATTTTTCCACATTTTCCTGAATTTTTCCCCATTTCCCCTCCATTTTCCACATTTTTCCCAATTTTCCTACATTTTCCCAGATTTTTTCCCATTTTTCCCCCATTTTCCCAGATTTTTCCCCATTTTCTCCAGATTTTCCCAGATTTTCCCCCCATTTTCCCCATTTTTCCCCATTTTTTCCACATTTTTCCCACATTTTCCCAGATTTTCACACATTTTTCTCCAGATTTTCCCAGATTTTTTTTCCCATTTTTCCCACATTTTCCCCGATTTTTTATCACATTTTTCCCAGATTTGCCCAGATTTCTTCCCCCATTTTCCTGGATTTTTCCCAGAATTTCCCATATTTTCACAATTTCTCCCAAATTTTTTTTATCTTTCCTCATTTTTCCCCATTTCCTGGATTTTCTCCCATTTTTTCCACATTTTCCCAGATTTTTCCTCATTTTTCCCAGATTTTCCCAGATTTTTCCCCATTTTTCCCAGATTTTCCCCAGATTTTTTCCCATTTTTTTAAATCTTTCCCCTTTTGTCCTCATTTTCTGGGATTTTTTCCCATTTTTCTCCATTTCCCCTCATTTTCCCCAGAATTTCCAGCATTTTCCCCCCCAGTTTGTCCCCATTTTCTCAGATTTCTCCCAGATTTTCCCAGATTTTTCCCTATTTTTTCCCCATTTTCCCGGATTTTCCCCAGATTTGTCCTCCACTTTTCCCAGAATTTCCCACATTTTCCCAGATTTTTCCCACATTTTTTCCCATTTTTCCCACATTTTCTCAGATTTTTCTCCAGATTTTCTTCCAGATTTTCCCACATTTTCCCACATTTTCCCACATTTTCCCCCATTTTTCTTGATTTTTCCCGATTTTCCCCATTTTTCCGGATTTTTTCCCCATTTTTTCCATTTTCACACATTTTTCCTCATTTCCCCCCATTTTCACGGATTTCTCCTCATTTCCCCCATTTTCCCACAGTTTTTCCCAATTTTTTCACATTTTCCCAGATTTTTCCCCATTTCGCCCCCATTTTCTTGGATTTTTCCCCATTTTCCCACATTTTCCCAAATTTTTTCCCACATTTTCCCAGATTTTCTCCCTATTTCCCCAGATTTTTCCTCATTTTTCCCATTTTTCCCAGATTTTTTCCCAATTATTTTCCCCATTTTCCCAGATTTCCCCCCTTTTTTTCCCACATTTCCCCGGATTTTTTCCCAATTTCCCCCCATTTGCCATGATTTTTCCCACATTTTTTCCACATTTTCCCAGATTTTTCCTCATTTTCCCCCATTTTTCCCAGATTTTTCCCCATTTTTCTCAGATTTTTTTCCCCATATTTCCAGATTTTCCCAGAATATTCCCCGTTTTCCCCCCATTTTTCCCCTATTTTCCCAGATTTTTCCCATTTTTTCCCCTTTCCCCCCCATTTTTTTCCACATTTTTCCCAGATTTTCTCCCATTTTCCCCAGAATTTCCCAGGTTTTTTCCCAATTTTTCCCCATTTTCCCAGTTTTTTCCCAATTTTTTCCCCATTTTCCCAGATTTTTTCTCCATTTCCCCCCATTTTCCCAGATTTCCCCCCCATTTTTCCCACATTTTCCCAGATTTTCACACATTTTTCCCCATTTTCCCCCTTTTTTTCCTCATTTTTCCATATTTTCCCATATTTTCCCCCATTTTCCCCAGAATTTCCCACATTTTCCCCCATTTTTTCCCCAGTTCCCCGCATTTTTCTCACATTTTTCCCAGAATTTTCCGCAATTTCCCCATTTGCCCACATTTTCCCAGATTTTTCACCATTTTCCTGATTTTCCCCCCATTTTTCCCACATTTTCACAGATTTTTCTCCAGATTTCCCCCACATTTTTCCCCCACATTTTTCCCCCATTTCCCCACATTTTCTTGGATTTTTGGGTCCCCAGTTTTCCAAATTTCCCAAATTTCCCCAGTGGGAAAAAATGGGGGGAAAAAAACAGGAATTTGGGGGAAAATGGGGAAAAATTGGGGAAAAAAGTGGGAAATTTGGTGAACACGAATGAAAAATTGGGAAAAATGGGGGAAAATTTGAGAAAAAAAGTGGGAAATTTGGGGAAAATTGATAAAAATGGGGAAAAATGGGGGGAAATTTAGGAAAACTGGGGGAAAATCTGGGAAAATGTGGAAAATCGGGGGAAATTTTGGGGAAAAAGTCAGAAATTTGGAAAAATGGGGGATTTTGAGGGGAAATGGAGGGAAAACTGGGAAAAAAGTAAGAAATTTGGGGAAAATGGGTGAAAAATCAGGAAAAATGGGGGATAATTGGGAAAAATTAGGGGAAATTTAGGAAAAAATTGGGAAAAAATGGCGGAATTTGGGGAAAATGGGGAAATTTGGGAAAAATGGGGTGAATTGAGAAAAAAAAGGGGGAATTTGGGTAAAATTGGAGGAAAAATTGGGGAAAGTTGGGAAAAATGGGGGGAAATTTGGGGAAAATGGGAAAAAATGGGGGAAATTTGGGAACAATGGAAGGAATTTGGAAAAAAATGGGGGAAAATTGAGAAAAATGGGGAAATTTGGAAAAAATGGGGAAATGGGGGGAAAATTGGGGAAAGAGTGGGAAATTTGGGAGAAATGGATGAAAAACTGGGAAAAATGAGGGGAAATTTGGGAAAAACTTGGGTGTCCCCACCAGGTTCGGCCCCGCCATGGCCCCGATAGCCCCGGGATCAGGTGAGACCCCTACCCCATGCCCTGACCCCTCCCCCTCCCCGAGGTCACTGCCCTGACCCCCCGAGTCCAGGCTGTCACCCCTCCCCCACCCCGTGGACCCTCCCACACTTTATGGCCCCTTCCCCATTCTGTGGCCCCTACCCCATTCTGTAGCCCCTACCCCACTCTGTGACCCCTCTCCCACTTCATGGCCCCTCCCCCACTCTCTGACCCCTCCCC
>NW_021937738.1:0-2556 GCF_001715985.3 Manacus vitellinus
TGACATCACCGCTCTCCTATGACATCACAGTTCTCCTGTGACTTCACATCCTCCCTGTGACATCACATGCTTCCTGTGACATCACATCCTCCCTGTGATATCACATCCTCCTCTGTGAACTCATATCCTCCTCTGTGTCATCACATCCTCCCTGTGACATCACATCCTCCTCTGTGACATCGCATCCTCTCTGTGACATCACATGCTCCTCTGGGACAACACAGCTCCTCGGGACATCACATCCCCCCCTGCGGCCTCGCGTCTCCTATGACATCACGTCCTCCTCCGTGACATCACAATTTACCTATGAAATCACCGCTCCCCTGTGACATCATAGCCTCCTCCCTGATATTTAATCTTCCTCTGGGACATCACATCCTCCTCTGTGACATCACATTCCCCTCTGTGACATCGCATTTCTCCTACGACATCACATCCTCCTCTGTGACATCACATTACCCTCTGCTACATCACATGCTCCTCTGTGACATCACAGCTCCCTGTGACATCACATCCTCTGTGACATCACATCCTTCTCTGTGTCATCGCAGTTCCACTGTGACATCAAATCCTTCTTGTGACAACACATGCTTCCTGTGACATCACGTCCTCCCCTGTGACATCACTTGTACCCTAGGACATCACATCGTCCTCTGTGACATCACAGCTCTCCTGTGACATCACATCCTCCTCTGTGACATCACATCCTCCTCTGTGATATCACAGCTCTCCTATGACATCACATTCTCGTCTGTGAGCTTGCATCCTCCTCTGTGACATCACATCCCGCCCTGTCACATCACAGCAACCTGTGACATCCCATCCTCCTCTGTGACATAACAGCTTTCCTGTGCCATCACATCCTCCTCCGCGACATCACATCCTCCTCTGTGACATCACATCCTCCTCTGTGACATCACAGGTCTCCTATCCCATCACATTCTCCTCTGTGAGCTTGCATCCTCCTCTGTGACATCACATCCCGCCCTGTGACATCACAGCAACCTTGGACATCATATCCTCATCTGTGGCATCGCATCTTCCCTGTTATATCACAGTAACCATGTGACATGACATCTGCCTCTGTGACATCGCATGTCCTCTATGACATCACATCCTCCACTGTGAGATTACATGTCCCCAGTCACATCCTATCCTCCTCTGTGACATCACATCCTCCTCTGTGACATCACATCCTGCCCGGTGACATCACATCCCCCTCTGTGACTTCACAGTTCCCTTTGACATCACATCCTCCTCTATGACATCATAACCCCTCTGTGACATCGCATGTCTCTTATGACATCACATCCTACTCTATGACATCATTTTTCCTCTGTGAAATCGCATGTCTCTTATGACATCAGATCATCCTCTGTGACATCACAGATCTCCTGTGACATCACACCCTCCCCTGTGACATCACAGACCCTCTGTGACATCACATCCACCTCTCTGACATCACATCCTCCTCTGTGACATAACAGCTCTCCTGTGACATCACATCCTCCTCTGTGACATCACATCCTCCTCTGTGACTTCAGAGTTCCCTTTGACATCACATCCACCTCTCTGACATCATATCCCCTCTGTCACATCGCATGTCTCTTATGACATCACATCCTCCTCTGTGACATCACAGATTTCCTATGACATCACATCCTCCTCTCTGACATCACAGCTCTCCTGTGACATCACATTCTCCCCTGTGACATCACAGCCCCTCTGTGACATCACATCCTCCTCTGGGACATCACAGCTTTCCTATGACATCACATCCTCCTCTGTGACCGCACATCCTCCTCTGTGACTTCACAGTTCCCTTTGACATCACATCCTACTCTGTCACATCATATCCCCTCTGTGACATCGCATGACTCTTATGACATCAAATCATCCTTTGTGACATCACACATCTCCTGTGACATCACATCCACCGCTGTGACATCACATCCTCCTCTGTGACATAACAGCCTGCCCTGTATAATCACAACCTCCTCTGTGACATCACATCCTCCCTGTGACGTCTGAGCTCTTCTATGACATCACAGATCTCCTAAACATCACATCCTCCTCTGTCACTTCACAATTCCCTTTGACATCACATCCCCTCTGTGTCATCGCATGTCTCCGGTGAAATTACGTCCTCCTCTATGACATCACATCCTTCTCTGTGACAACACAGCTCTCCTGTGACATCTCATCCTTCCTGTGACATCACATGCTTGCTGTGAAATCACATCCTCCTCTGCCACATCGCATGTCGTCTATGACATCACATCCTCCACTGTGACATCGCATCTCTCCTATGACATCACATCCTCCTTCGTGACATCACAGCTCGCCTATGAAATCACAGCTCCCCTGTGACATCATAGCCTCCTCTCTGACATTTAATCTTCCTCTGGGACATCACATTCCCCTCTGGGACATCGCATGTTTCCTGTGACAGCACATCCTCCTCTGTGACATCACAGCCCCATGTCACATCACATTCTCCTCTGTGACATCGGATGTCTCCTAGGAAATTAATTCCTCCTCTTTGACATCATATCC
>NW_021937739.1:0-18755 GCF_001715985.3 Manacus vitellinus
AAAAGCTCTCTATGCCTTTGCTAACCTGTTGTCTATCTCTCTGTCAATCTTACCATCCGAGGAGATGAGGCTACCCAGGTAATTAAACTGCTGAACTGATTTGAGCTCTGATTGGCCAATGGTGATATGGGGATGATGGAAGACTTCCTGAGGTGCCAGTGGATAGAGAACTTCTGTCTTCTTTAAGCTGATTTCCATCCCACAGAGCTCAGCAGCCTCAGGCAGGATGTTAAATGTTGTAGAGTTGCTTCTGTGTGTGCAACAAGGGCAGCGTCATCAGCATAAAGCAGCTCCTGGACAAGATGGTTTAAGGTCTTGGTGTGGGCCTTCAGTCACCTTAGGTTGAAAAGGCTTCCATCAGTACGGTATCGGATGTAGATACCATCCTGATCATCGAGGTCTGCCGTGGCCCTTTGGAGCATCCTGCTGGAAAAGACTGTATCCCAGTTCACAGAATCACAGAATTAATTAGGTTGGAAAAGACCTCTGAGATCATCAAGTCCAACCTATGACCCAACACCACCATGTCAACTAGATCATGGCACCAAGTGCCACATCCAGTTGTTTCTTAAACACCTCCAAGGACAGTGACTCAACCCCCTCCCTGGGCAGTCCATTCCCACGTCTAATCACGCTTTCAGTGAAGAAATTCTTCCTCATGTCCACCCTAAACCTCCCCTGGCACAGCTTAAGGCTGTGTCCTGTTGTCCTGTCACTTGTTGCCTGGGAGAAGAGGCCGATCCCCACTGGCTACAACCTCCTTTAAGGTGGTTGTAGAGAGTGACAAGGTCTCCCCTGAGCCTCCTTTTCTGCAGCTTGAACCCCCCCAGCTCCCTCAGCCGCTCCTCACAGGACATGCACTGCAGATCCTTCACCAGCTCTGTTGCCCTTCTCTGGACCTGCTGCAGCACCTCAATGTCCTTCCTAAACTGAGGGGTCCAGAACTGGACGCAGAACTTGACGTGTGGCCTCCCCAGTGCTGAGTCCAGGGGGACAGTCACTGCTGTGAGAACACAGGGGGACAGTCACTGCTGTGAGAACACAGGGGGACAGTCACTGCTGTGAGAACGCTTCTGTTCCACGTTTTCACGGCGTTTGTGACAGATCAGACCAAGTGACCTTACGGGGATGGTTCTACCCCCGGCACAGGCGGTGCAAGCCCAGCAGTTGTTACACGGGACGTGCTGAGGGAGAAAGGCGCCTCCGTGTGCGGAACAGCCGCACAATGTCACGTAAGGCAGGGCTCTGCTGACATCCTCCTGGGCAGTTTCAGTATTGCCATCTGAGGACTTCCCTCCTCTGATTTCACGAGCTAACTCCTGCCGTGCCAAGTTGTGGCAAGGCAGGGGCAGGAGCAAGAAAACCAGTCTGTGTGTCCAATACAGAAGGTGGGAGGGTGGGAGGCAATTCCCTCTTGGGATGGATTCTTCTGATGAAGAGTGTTCTGTCTCTTTTGGGCTGTAGGGTTGCTGCCAAAGGTGTGTGCAGACGGACAGATAAACAAGGTCAAGATGACCAAGTAAGAAATGATGAGGGAACACACAGCAGAACACTTTACAACTGTTGTAATCTTGG
This sequence comes from Manacus vitellinus, assembly GCF_001715985.3. Classification (NCBI taxonomy): domain Eukaryota; kingdom Metazoa; phylum Chordata; class Aves; order Passeriformes; family Pipridae; genus Manacus; species Manacus vitellinus. The sequence goes on from NW_021937739.1 coordinate 1,576, forward strand.
CCTGCCTGAAAAGATGAAGAAAAAGTTTTAAGATTTGTCTTGTAATTTCATAATCTTTTTTTGACTTTAAAGTTTTTGAAGAAAACTGTAGGATGTTTTTGCAGCTCCTTCTGTTGTAAACTAATTTTAAAAAGGTGAAAAAAGAACACAGAGGTCTTGAGTATTTGTCTCAGTAGTTAACAAAGTCCAGCGAAAGGTCAGTAATGGTTGGGATATAAATGGATGTTAATTAGGCATTGTCACTGGAACCCGACAACAAAAGTTTCTGTGGAAAATCACAATTTTCCTCCCAGAAGATTTATTTTGCTACCCAGTGAAGAGACTCTCTAAGTAAAATACCTAATTAATATTTGTCAGTGCAACCTACACAAGCCTACACATGGGTCTCTTGTGTTTGCCCCTGGGTGGTGTGGGGAGAGAAGTGGTCACTGTGTTTTTCCCAGTCCCTTATTTTACTGGCAGAGAATCTGTATTGCTTTTTAGCAGTATTAAGGCCAAACATAACTCCAAGTATGTTTAATTAGAACAATGAATAAACTCTCTGATTGAAAATCAGGATTAGCATTCCCACTGTTGCCAGTAAACACTTTGATGGATGGCTTGAACTCCAAAATACATCTGAGATACTGTTGTTGATACTTAAATTTGTCATTTTGGCAATACCAGCTGAAGGCCAGGAAACTTTGTTTTCCTCACAACAACCAACTCCCATATTAGTCTATTAGATTTTTCATGCTGATTTTGCCAGTTCCAAGTTAATGTCTGTTTTCTAATGTTGCAGCAAATCAAAAGACAATTTAGATATGCCAGCAGGTTGTCTTCTACCAAGAGCTTGTTCAATCCCACTGGATTTTTGGGATTCATAAAAGTGTAATTTAAACATCTGTTTTGATGGGCAACACCAGGAAATTTTAGGATTTTTTCCAAAACACACCTGCTGAATGCAGTTTGATCTTTTTTAGTAGTTTGTAATTGCATTGTCTGAAAATTTGACTGCAAGACAGCAGGTTAACTGAAAAGCAGAGTTTCAGGTTTATTTTAGGTATGTGATGACTTTGGCAACTGGTGATGAGTTGTGCCAACATGGTCCCAGCTGCCCTCAGAATGCTCCCAGTCACTCCCAGTATGACCCCAGCCACCTTCACTGTGGGCCCAGTTGCTCCCAATATGATCCCAGCTGTGCCCAGCATGGTCTCAGTTGCTCCCACTTCCTCCCAGTGTGATCCCAGTTGCTCACAGTTGTCGCCAGCATGGTCCCAGTAGCTCCCAGTTCCTCCCAGTGTGATCCCACTTCCTCCCAGTTGCCCTTAGCACAGACCCAGTTGCTCCCATTATGATCCTGGTCTGATCCCAGTATGGTCCCAGTATGATCCCTGTACGATTGCAGTTGCCCCCTGCATGGTCCCAGTTTCTCCCAGTTGCCTCCAGCATAGATCCAGTCAATCCAAGTATGATCCCAGTCTTCCCCCACCATGGTCCCAGTCAATCCCAGTTGTCCCACTGTAGATCCAGTCACTCCCAGTTGCTCCAAGTTGCCCCCGGTGTGGTCCAAGTCGCTCCCAGCATGGTCCCAGTCACCCCCAGTATGGTTGCAGACACTCCCAGTATATCCCAGTTGCTCTCAGCATGCTCGTAGTCATACCCAGTTACTTCCACTTCCCCCAGGATGGTTCCAGTTCCCATCAGGATGATCCCAGTCACTCCCAGTTTATGCCAGTTGCCTCCAGCATGCACCCTGTCACTCCCAGTTACTCCCAGTTGCTTCCAGCAGGATCCCAGTTGCTCCAAGGATGTTCCCAGTTGCCTTCCAGCATGGTCCCACTGGTTCCCAGTTCCCCCCTGCGTAGTTCCAGTCACTCCCAGTTTGATCCTGGTCCCTTACAGTCACTCCCACTATGATTCCAGAATGGTGCTGGTCACTCCCACTATGATCCCAGTCATTCCAGTCACTCCCAATAGGATCCCAGTTGCCCCCAAGGTGGTCCCAGTTGCTCCCAGTCACTCCCCCAGGATGGTTCCTTTCACTCTCAGGGACTCCCAGTCTGAGTCCAGTATGGCCCCAGTCACTCCCAGTCACTCCCTGGAGGATGCCATTTGCCCTCTGCATGGTCCAACTTGATCCCAGTATGATCCCAGTATGAATCCAGTCACTCGCAGTATGATCCCAGTAACTTCCAGACACTTCCAGTACAAACCCAGTTTGATCCCACTCATCTCCAGTATGGCTGCAGTCCCTCTCACACACCCCCAGTATTATTGCAGTCATTCCCAGTAAGACCCCAGTATGACCCCAGCAGGGGCCCAGCTGCCCCCAATATGGTTCCAGTTGCTCCCAGTCACCCCTATTATGGTTCCAGTCACTCCCAGTATAATCCCAGTCACACATGGCCACTCCCAGTATTATCCCAGTTGCCTCCAGCATTCTCCCAGTCAGTCCCAGTATGATCCCAGTCTCTCCTAGTAGGATCCAAGTTACCCCCTGCATGGTCCCAGTTGCTCCCAGTCACCCCACTGTAGTTCCAGTCTCTCCTAGTCCCTCCCAGTATGACTCCAGTATGATCCCAGTGACCCTCTAGATGGTGGCAGTCACACCCAGGATGAACCCAGACATGCCCTGGCACTCCCAGGATAAAACCATTTGCCCCCAGCAGGGTCCCACTTGCTCCCAGTCACCCAACTAGAGTTCCAGTCCCTCCCAGTAGGATCCCTGTCAGTCCCAGTCTCTCCCAGTATATCCCAGCTGACCTCAGCATGCTCCCAGTCAGTCCCAGTACACTCCCAGGCAGTCCCAATATGATCCCTCTCACTCCTGGTCTCTCCTAGTATATCCCAGTTGCCCCCAGTGTGGTCCCACTCACTCCTGAATGCTCCCAGTAGCTTCCAGCATGATCCCAGTTGCTCACAGCCACTCCCAGTCACACCCAGTGGAGTCCTAGTGCCTCCCAGTATGATCCCAGTCAATTACAGCGTGATCCCACTTGCTCCCAGTATATCCCAGTTGCGCCAACATGGTCCCAACTGCCCTCAGAATGCTCCCAGTCACTCCCAGTATGACCCCAGCCACCTTCACTGTGGGCCAGTTGCTCCCAATATGATCCCAGTTGTGCCTAGCATGGTCCCAGTTGCTCCCACTTCCTCCCAGTGGGATCCTAGCAGCTCCCAGTTGCCCCTAGCATAGAACCAGTTGCTCCCAGTATGATCCTAGTCTGATCCAGTATGATCCCAGTACAATCACAATTGCCACCAGTATGATACCAGTGACTTCCAGACACTTCCAGTATGAAGCCAGTTTGATCCCACTCATCCCCAGTATGGCTGCAGTCCCTCTCACACACTCCCAGGATTATTGCAGTCACTCCCAGTATGATCCCAGTATGACCCCAGCAGGGGCCCGGTTGCTCCCAATATGATCCCAATTGCCCCCAGTGTGGTTCCAGTTGCTCCCAGTCACCCCTACTGTGGTTCCAGTCACTCCCAGTATATCCCAGTTGCCTCCAACATGCTGCCAGGTGCTCCCAGTATGATCCCTGTTGCCCCAGTTCTGGTCCCACTGGATCCAGTCCAGGTCTCGGTGTATCCCGGTGTCCCCCCTGTCCCCCCACCCCGCTGTCACCCCCTTTTCTCTCCCCACAGAGCTCCTGAGCCGGCGGCGGCCGCAGCCCCTCCCCAGGGCCTCGGGCCCAGCCTGGATCCCCCCTGTCCCTGTGAGGATTTTGGGGGGTCGTGTGTCCCCCCCTCCCATGCTGTCACTCTGCCTCTGCCTGGCTACTCCCAGTGATCCCAGTAAAGCTTCCCAGTTCTCCCCAGTCCCAGTTATTGGGGGGCAGTGGGGGAGGAGCTTGGGGGATCCCAAGGGGTGGAGCCGAGTTTGGGGGGGCAGAACAGGCCCCGGGATGGATCGGGAATGGGGACCCCCCTTTTTTCCCCCCTGCGTCAACCCCTCTGGGAGGGTCTTGGTGGGGCACCTGCCCCTTAAAAGGCACCCAGCTCACCTCAAAAGGTGCTGGGAACCCCCTAAACATCCCCACAGGCCCCGGAGAACCCCCCAAAAACGCACAGAGCCCACCCAGGACCCAACCTAACCCCTTTTTTTGGGGTGCTGGGACCTGAAACTGAGTTGGAGGAAGCTCGGGATTGGGGGGATGATGTGGATGATGTGAGAGGAGGGGAAAATGGGAGCTGGGACCCCCAGAGTAATCCGGGGGTGGGGTGGGGATTGAGGAGACTATGGAAAAGTGGAAGGAACAGGGAGAAGGGTGGAAAAGGGGGGCTGGTAGGGCAGATGGTCCCATGGGGGTCTTTGGGCACAGGGGAGTTGGCAAAGGGGGGTGGCCCCCCTGAGCTCCCAACTTCCTGTGGGGTGCTGGGGGCTGCAGGATCCAATCTCAGCCTTGGATCATGCCAACAGTTTCAGTTTAGAGGAATTACAGAGGTGTGACTGAAACACTTTTGTTCCCCAGGTTTTAACGATGGCAAATCAGATCTATTGATAGAAATGAATTATTTAGGGTTACAAATGATCAGACAAAAGATCTTCATCACAACTATTTACTGCACAAAATACACACTAAAACTACCAGGCGTACAGGATAAGATAGGACAGTGCTCTACACTAAAGCAATTGTTGAAGCAATTCTACTCAAGCTGGCACAAAAGCAATAATTCTTATTAGAGAGGGATGGAATTCCCCCAGACCAACGCTGGTGGGGAGATCTCTGCTCTCAACCTCCAGCAGTGACCTTGGGGGGTCCCCAGCCAAGGCAGGAATCTCCACACACTCCCCAAGAAGGGTCCTGTTGGAAGAAGCTGCCCCTGTGAAAAGGGACTGGCCCTTTCTGGTCGAAAGGGATGGAGTGACAGTCACTGTACTCCAGGGGTTGCCTCCCCATCAGGGGCTTCATTCGGGGTGGAAGCAGCGGTCGAAGCTCTTCCTGCAGTTGGAGCACTAGGGTTTCCTTTATTGGTGGGTCCGTTGGTGTCTGTTCAAGGTTGAGCTGTGGGGGAAGCTCTTCCCACACTCCCCACACTTGTAGGGCCTCTCCCCGCTGTGGATGCGTCGGTGGGTGATGAGGGTGAAGTTCCTGTTGAAGCCCTTCCCGCAGTCGGTGCAGCGGAAGGGCCTCTCATCCGTGTGCGTCCGCTGGTGCAGGAGGAGACTCCCACTGGTCTGAAACCTCTTCCCACATTCCAAGCACTTGTAGGGGCGTTCCCCAGTGTGGATGCACCGGTGAGTGAGGAGGTTGGAGTTCTGGTTTGAAGCCCTTCCCGCAGTCGGGGCAGCGGAAGGGCCTCTCATCCGTGTGCGTCCGCTCATGCAGGAGGAGAGCTGAGCTGGTCTGAAACCTCTTTCCACATTCCAAGCACTTGTAGGGCCGTTCCCCGGTGTGGATGAGCTGGTGGGTGCGGAGGGTGGAGCTCTGCCTAAAGCTCTTCCCACATTCCCCACAATTGTACGGCCGTTCCCCAGTGTGGATGCGACGGTGTTGGATCAGGTGGCAGTTCCTGTTGAAGCTCTTGAGACACTCCCCACACGTGTAGGGCCGTTCCCCAGTGTGGATGTGCTGGTGTCTGAGCAGGTCTGTGCTCTTCCTGAACCTCTTCCCACATTCCAAGCACCTGAAGGGCTTGTCACTGTTGGGAGGCTGCTCAGGGACCACCAGCTCAGAGCTCCCCCTCAAGCTCTGGCCGCCTTCCCGGCACAGGCTGGCTCTTTCCTCCTCAGAGCACCCTGGGCTGGCTTTGGAGCCCCTCCTGCGGGGGGATCTCCGGCCCTTTTCCTCCCCGCTGCCTTCCTGCGCCGGGGAGCCCTTCAAAACGGCCTCTCCCACCAGGCTCTGCCGGGGGGATTTGTCCTCCGGGCTCTCCGTCCTCAGCTCGGGGCCTGGGGCAGGAAGCAAGAAGGACAGGCAGGGGATTTGCCTCCGGCCCACAGGGAAGGCCAAGGACATCCCCCCAACTCCGGCCCCGGCAGGACGGCGGCGCCAGCGGGGTTGTCCTGCAGCCGGGGCCATGCTGGGCTGACAGAGCCAGCACAACACCCGCCCAAAGGGACACTGACTTCCTCCTCACCTGCCTGGGGGGCCCAAGGCATCTTCCTCTTCCTCGCAGCCTCCTCCTCCATCCGCCCAAGCTTTGGGAAGGACAAATCCTGATGGGGGGGAAAACAAGGGCTGAGCACGTTGGCTTGGGGTTCCTCCTGCCCAAGTCCATCTCTAGAACTCACTGGGCATCCTGTGACCATAAAAACCTCCAAAACACCAAGATTTAGCCCAGAAAAACCCAAATCATCGAGATTCAGGCAAAAGCCTATAAGAAAGAGTGAGAAGACTCCTGCCCCCCCAAACTGAAAAAAGTTGAGATTCACCTAAAAAATACTCTAAAATATGAAGATGAGCCCAAAAAAATTCTCCTAAGATTTCCCCTTCTCTGGTTTCCCCCCTTTAGGGTTCAGAGAGTCTCTCCTGTCTAGGATGCTGGGGGTTCTACCTAGAGATGCTGGGAGTGTTGGGGGTCCCAAGGCTCCCTTCTCCTCTGATTCTCGCCTTCGGGATACTGCATTCCCAGAAATTCCCCCTCTCCAGGTTCTCCACTTTGTTGTCCTAGGGGATCCCAGGGGTCCCCACTGTCCAGGTTTCCCCTTCTCCGTGCCCCCCCTCACCAGGCTCTCAGGGGCCCTCTGAGAGGGCACTGGGATGGACTCGGGGGGAACTGGGGCACACTGGGGGGCACTGGGGAGTTACCTGGGGATACCAGGACACACGGGGGGACACTGGCAGGTTACTGGGCCATACTGGGGGTTACTGGGTGCTCACTGCAGGATCACTTTGCCATACTGGGGGGCAGTGGGAGGTCACTGGGATACACTGGCTGGTCACTGAGGGGGTTACTGGGCCGTACTAAGGGTCACTGGGAGGTCACTGGGATATACTGGGGGCACTGGGATCCCCTTACGTGGATGTGGTACATCTCCCACCCCGGATTTTTGGGGGCATCCATAGGACCCCTCCTCTGGGGGCTGGAGGATCCCTTGAAACCCACTGCTGGGCTTTAGGGGACCCTGTAAAATCCCCTCAAAACCCCTGAAATTCCCCCCTTGACCCATCGAAACCTCCTCAAGGACCCCTCATCCCTCCCCAGCACCCTCTAAACCCTCTCAGTGACCCACAAAACCCACCTGAGACTCCCCAAGCCCATTCAGGGACCCCCAATCCCCCCCACGGGCCCTCCAAACCGTCTGGGACACCTTAAACCCCCCAGAGATCCCAAAACTGCCTCAAGGTCCCTGCAAAGCCTCCCAGGAACCCCAAACCTCCCCAGAAAGCCCCAAAGCCCACCTGGGACACCCCAAATCTTCTCAGAAAATAAAACCCCCATCAGAGCCCCCCAGCACTCTTCAGAGACCTTCAACCTCCCCCCTGAGTCCCTTCAGGGACCCCTCAAAACGTCCCCGGGAACCCCCGAAGCCCCCCGCTAAACCCTCCCGAGCCCTCCAGCTTTTCCACCCACACCCGCGCTCCCCGCAGCCCCCGAGGGGATCCCCAGACCCCGCTCTCGCCGCCCCCCCGCCAACTCACCCAGCCAAGTGCAGCGGCCGCAGGCGAGTCCTCCTCACTCCCGACCACGAGGCCAAAATGGCGCTCGCTCCGCGCGCCCTCCGCCTTTACAGACCCGCCCCGCAGCCAATCAGCGCGCGGCCACGGCCCCTGCCCGCCCCCCGCCTGCGCGGGGCATTGTGGGAGTTGTAGTCCTTGCGGCGGGGGAGGATCGGATTTTTTTTGGTTTTTAGTTTTTCTGTCTTCTTTTATTTTCTCTTTTTTTCTTTCTCTCTTTTCTTTCTTTTTTCTTTCTTCTTTCTTTTCTTCCCTTTTTTCTCTCTCTTTTTTCTTTTTTCTCTTTTTTATTTGTTCTTTTTTTTCCTCATTTTTTCCTATTTTTCTTTTTTTTCTCTTTTTTCTCATTTTTATCTCTTTTCTCCCTTTTTTAATTTTCGTTTTTCTTATTTTTCCCTTTTCCTTTTTTTTTTACATAGTTTTCTATTAGTTCTTTTATTCAAGGACGATTTAAACACAGATCAAAACAATCTCCATGTACATATCTTACAAAAACAGATAATCTGCCTTGTTCCAGGTTTGTGAGGGTTCCTAAGATCACAGACATTGAGACATCAAGGGTGGAAAGTGAAGCAACTTTATCCTGTCCCTTGCCACAGCCTTCAATCCACACCCAGCCCTGGATTTCTGCAAAGCCGCTGGGCAGGAGCAGGAGATGGAGCTGGTGCTCGGCGGGAGGGGCAGCAACAACAAACCCGTGTCTTTGGCACAGGGGAAGGAATTTAGTGCTTGAGGGGTTACATTCCACAGGCTCCCCTGGGGATCAGCTCATGCTCGGACAGTGAGAACAGCAAGGACATTCCTAATAAAAATGCCCGAGGGAAGGGAGCGGAGGGGGAGCAGGGGCAGGAAAAGGAAGCAGAGCGATGGAAGATGGGCTGGGGCGGTCGGGGCTGGGGGAAGGCAGGCTGGACAATGCCTTGTTTGGTCCAGCAGCTGGACCAGCTCCAGGGCAGGTGTCGGGGGAGCCTCTGCCACAGGGACATGGACAAACAGACCCTACAAAAGCTCTCAGAGGGGTTGGGGGCTCTGGGCGGGGCTGCGCTCTCGCCTCAAGCCAGGATACCCCAGGGCAGTGGAACAGCAATTCCTGTCAGTTCCCAGCAAAGATTATTGGGGTTTGCACTGGGGAAATATTGACACTCCAGCTTCTTCTTCTCTTTTTAGAACTTTGAGCTTGCATTCGGGTAGAAGGGCTGGTGGGGGAGTGGGAAGAGATCCACTGAGGGGCACATCTCATCCCTCAGTTAGATGGACCTAAACCCCTGATCTTGCTTAGGAAGAGCTGCTGATGCTCAGTTGTCTTCTTTCCCTTCTGCTTCAGTGGGATATTACATTTCCCTGCAGTATTGGTGATAGAATGGTATGTCAGCTGGAATGGTTTGGTTCTTGCAGAAAGCATAAATGCATTTTAAGGAAGGTATTTTTACACAGCTGAGGCCTCCAAAAGAAATCAAAAAATCCCAAAGGTAATATAAGTGCAGATTAAAGTGAACTTTGGAGTTTTCTTTTTATTTCTTGGGTAGAAAAGCCATCCCAGTTAGGGACAGCAATTTATTGCATTGTTGAAAAAAAACCCAACCAACAAACAAAAAAAGAAATCTGAATTGGTTCTCTTTCAGGTTTGTTTTTGATCATAAGAATCCTTCTAGTGAAAAGGGCTAATTTACTCTTTCTAGAGGAATATTTTAAGCGTGATTATCTCAATATCACAGCTGCTGAAAAGGTCTAAAATAGGACATTGACCTTGAACGTGTTCCTGCATTTAGGATGTGGTGCTTAACATTCAAAAAACAATAGAACTGCAACTCATTTATTAAGGAATCATCTCAAAATGTTCACTCTTGCTCTGTAAAGACATGCCATCAGGATTGTAAAAAGCTTGCAGTATCTCATGAAGTACATGTGGTATTTTATCAGTGTAAATATAAGATTATCCTATACCAGTGAAGGCAGTCACCTAAATACCCATACCCATGCTTTTGAAAATAAAACAAGGAGAAAATATGGAGTATTTGTTTGAGACCAGATAAACTGAATGTAGTTCAGTAACATGGTAAGGCAATTGCTGTTATTGCACAGAGACATTTCTTTGTATGCTGGAACTGAGGGTAGCAGCAAAAGCTAAAAGCCTTGCTCTGTGTATTTGTGAACACACTGTGGGTAAGTTCAAAGGAGCATTCAGAGATTGTGTTGTGTGAGCCTTTTTCCCTAAGATCAAAACAAGGAGTAATTATTGCTAAATCCAGCAGATGGCTTTTTCTCTTTATTCCCAATCACTGATTAAAGAAACATAACTCAGATGTGATCTCACTCTGTGCTCCAGTGACATTAACATTAGAACAAGATTGTCACTGTCTACTGGTCTCTTGTGCTCCTCACTGGAAGGCACTTGGTGCACCCCTGGATATCCTGTTAATGAGGTAAAAAACTAACCCTTCTAAAGTTCCAGATTTTCCTCACCTGTTTGGACACAGTTGGACAAACTGGACCAAGTTAGTACTTGAAAGCCACCTGCTGGATTTAGCATTAATTACTCCTTGTTTTGATCATAGAGGAAAAAAGCTCACACAACACAATCTCTGTGGACCCAACAGAGAAAACATCCCCAGGGTCTTGTTAGAGCACAAACCTGCAAACAGGGATGACAGGTCAGAGAATCACAGAATCATCAAGGTTGGAAGAGACCTTCCAGATCTTCTAGTCCAACTGTCAACCCAGCACCACCAGAATCACCCCTAAACCCCATCCCAAAGCGCTACATCCAGATGCCACCTGAATGCTTCCAGAGACTCCACCACCTCCCTGGGCTACTTGTTCCAATGCCTGAGCACTCTCTCAGGGGAAAAAGGGTTTTTGAATATCTAATATGAACCTTGCCTGATGCAATTTAAGGCCGTTTCCTCTCTTCCTGTCACTAAAGGCTTTGCAGAAGAGACCGACCCCATACCCACTAAAACCTCCTTTCAGGTCATTGCAGAGAGCAATGAGGTCCCCCCTGAGCCTCCCCTTCTCCAGACTCAACCAGCCCAGTTCCCTCAGCCGTCCCTCAGCAGACATGTTTTCCAGAGCCTTCCCCAGCTCCGTTCCCTTCTCTGGACACGCTCCAGCCCCTCAAGGGCCTTTTGGCACTGAGGGGCCAGAACTGGACACAGCACTCCAGGTGGGGCCTCCCCAGTGCCCAGCACAGAGGGGCAATCAGTTCTCTGCTCCTGCTGGCCCCAACTTCTCCACAAAGGCCACGATGCCCTTGGCCCTCGTGCCCCCCTGGGCACACTCTGCCTCATATCCAGCTGCTGTCAAGCAACACCCCCAAGTCCCTTCCTGCTGAGCAGCTCTCCAGCCCCTCTGCCCCCAGCCTGGAGCGTTCCAGGGGGTTGTTGGGACCCAAGGGCAGGCCCTGACACTTGGCCTTATTGATCCAGCCTGTCCAGATCCCTCTGCAGAGCCTTCCTGCCCTCCAGCACATCCACACTCACACCCAGATCAGTCAGTCTCCCAAACAGGACAAAGTCTGACCACCAGCAGTCCAGGGTGTCAGTTCTGCTGCCCCCTCCTTCCTCCACCCAGAATGGAAAACTCCATCATTTTGGGGTCTCTGTGCCCGTCGGCTCCGACCACCACATCCCCCACCAGTCACAGAATCATGGAATGGTTTGGGTTGGAAGGGACCTTAAAGAGCATCTCAGTCCAACCCCCTGCCATGGGCAGGGACACCTTCCACTAGACTCAGAGCTCAGAGCCCCATCCAACCTGGCCGTGAACACTTCCAGGGATGGGGCAGCCAGAACTTCTCTGAGCAACCTGTGCCAGGATCTCACTACCATCACAGTCCAGATATTCCTCTAATCCCATCTAACCCTTCCCTTTCTCAGTGTGAAGCCATTCCCCTTGTCCTGTCACTCCAGGCCCTTGTCCAAAGTCTCTCTCCATCTTTCTTGTTGGCTCCCTTCAGGCACTGCAAGGCCACAATTAGGTCACCCCAAAGCCTTCTCTTCTCCAGCCTGAACAATCCCAATTCTCTCAGCCTTTCCTCACAGCAGAGCTGCTCCATCCCTCTGATCCCTTTGGTGTTCTCCTCTGGACTCACTCCAACAGGTCCATGTCCTTCCTGTGCTGGAGCCCAGAGCTGGAGGCAGCTCTGCAGGGGTGACAACATTACAGCCCTGTGTGTTCCAGCAAGGACACTGTGGAACCTCCTGGAGTAAAGGGGCCACTGTGACACTGTAGGGCCTTCTGGAGCCAAAGGAACCCTGGGAGACTGTGGAACCTCATGGAACCAAGGGGCCATTGTGACACTGCAGGGCTCATGGAACCAAAGGATTCCTGGGACATTGTGGAATCTCATGGAACCAAGGGGCCACTGTGATATGTGGGGCCTCCTTGAACCAAAGGAGTTCTGACACATTTTGCAAACCCATGGAATCAAGGGTCCATTATCACCCTACAGAGCCTTACAGAGCCAAATGGACCCTGAGACTCTGTGGAACCTCATGGAATCCAGTGGCCATTCCCACACTGTAAAACCTCATGGATACTCTCAGGTTCCCATTATTAAAAGACGCCTCTGCCCAAATTCAGCTGCAAAGGAGACCATGTGCCAAAGTCAGCAGTCCAGCTTTGATTTAACAGTAAATAGGAGGGAGAGAAAGACAGAAAGAAGTATAAAGAGAGAGAGAGAAGGGGGTGGTGGGAAGCCAGTGAGAGAGAGACAGAGATGAAGTAAATGTATCACACCATGGAGATCCCTGAGGCTCCCACTGGTCCTTCTTCACCCTGCTCTGCTCGGTGGAGGGTCCCCAAGTTGTGCTTCTGGGCTATCACTTTTATACAGCCCAAGCCCCGGGTATCCAGGGGGGTAGATGCTGTTCCCACAGCTTGGGCTGGCACATCTACAAGGACTTGCTTCCTTTCCCACAGCTTGCCACGGAGGGAGTTTTGCCCGCTGTGCTTCCAGTCTGCAGGTGGGAATCTTTGTCTGGATGGGTTCCCCAGACCTGCCTTACCAGCCCTGGCTTCCTGTTGGGGCTGTCTGCTCTTTCCCACACTCTGCACAGTGCAATTCTGTCCTGGGGGCTACTTCCAAAGCTTCACCTCCCTTTAGGCCTTGGAATTAAAGGCCCTCCTGTTTGCCACCAGTACTTATGTGTTGTGGTGCCTTATGGGATTTTCCTGCTTTGACAGTGTTTTGAGACAGTTCATTGTGCCCTTCAAGTCCTTCCATGTGCACACACACACCACTCTCACCAGTGTCTGGCCCTCCAAAGAACACCAGACCTGATGATTTGTAGCTCCCACTCCAGTGGTTGGCACTTGGAGCTCCCTCCGTACCCAGAGCTCAGAGCTCCCTTGTGCCAGAAAGTTTAAAGAGATTGTGCCTCATTCTGCCAAGACAACCCTGGGAAAAAAGTGTCCCTCTGTGTTTCCTGGGATAAGAGCACTCTATTGTCATCTTCCAAAACCTTGGAGAGGTCCCAGAGACCCCTCAGGAAGGAATTTGGGGCCTCAAGCACATGACCTGTATATAGAGGCTGAGGACTCAGGGGTCAGGGGTGTGAAGATTGAGGACAGTAGAGGAGCAGCCTGAGAGGTCTGGAAGGGGGGTGTGAGAGCTGGTGGAGCTTTTCTTCCTGTCAGAAAACAGCCTAAGAAAGAACTAGTGCCACCAAGGGCAGCTGGGGGGGCCTAGACTGGTGACAAGAAGTAAGAAATTTCCCTCCAAGGTCAGTGTTGTGGTGCAATATGTCACCAAGAAGGAGTCTGGATGAGCCCAAGGCTTTGTGTGTGCAGGAAGAGCCAGGGAGGACGCAGAGATGTCAGTGCAGGAAGGTGCCAGCCAGGTGGGGCAGCCGGGGGGATGACGACAGCCTGCAGGGAAAGGGGCAGGGCATGGACACCGTAGGACAGCCTGGGCTGGAGAGGAGACAGGCATGGGGAGAAGCTGAAAGGCCCTGACAGAGCCACCTTCTGCAGGCCTTTGGCCAGGGCTGCTGTCTGTGCCCCTGATGCCAGGAGGAGGGGAGTGCCCCTTGCAGCCCTGGGGCCTCATGGCCTCCTTGTCCCTGCTCAGCAGCCTGGCAGGTGCCACCCCATGGTCCTGCCCTTGGCACTGCACATCCCACATCCCAGTGCCCCAGGAAGAGCCCTGAGGAATGAGGCAGGGACAGCATCTGCCTTCCCAGGGGCTGGGGGTCAGGGCTTGGCCCTTTGGATTAAGGAAACAAGTCAAGGTTTGTTCAGCATCAGAGCCACCTTTCCCTTGCTTGTCCATCCTTGTCATCACTGTCTGCAGTTTTCTGCTCTAACTGGAACCTGGGGACATGTTCTCAGTTGTGTCCCTCAGTGAGACTCATTAGCACTAAAGGAAACTTTAGTGTTTCAATCTCACTTTGACTTCTTGAGAAGTTGTTTGAACTTACTCTCAGGGACTGTCTCATGTAAACAACATCAAAGTCCCCTGAGGGTCATGAAATGCCTGGAGCTGTTGCTGTGCTTCTGAGCTGGGTCGGGCTCCTGGCACACAGGGAGCTCCTGGCAAGCAAGAAGAGCTTCAAAGAGACAGCTCTGCTGGTGAGCAGCTCCTCTGCACAGCCCAGCAGGGCTGAGGGCACTGCCTGCAGCACCAAGGGCAGGGGAGTGAGACAGAGAGAAGTTAAAGGCTGTCAGACGTAGAATGATGCTGAGACCTCACTGGGGGAGAATTTTTAACAGATCTTGGCACAGGAAGTCTGGTCATGCAGGGCAATGGGACTGCAGCTTTTGGAGGCATCTGGGAAAGCTGGCACTGCCCACCAACTACAGATTCTCTAAGTGCAACTCTGAGAGCATCTGGAGTGCAGAGGAGGAGGACATGCTCAGAACTTCAGCTCCCTCTCAGAATATTTCCAAGACAAAGATTTTTATAAGGTTAAAGAAATTTCCTGAGATTGTGTTTCCAGTTTCCTGCTCTTGAGGAATGGGAGGAATAAATCATTAAGAAAGTATTAATTTTGACAGGTCCCTGAGACATCTGAACTGTGAGTGCTCAGTAGGTCTGTCTGAGCTTCCTAATGTGCTTTCAGCCACTGCTCTGCCTGTGGGCAGCACCAGCATCACCTCTGCTAGACCCATCAGGACTAGTCTGAGATGTCATTTTTGCACCTGCAAATGGAATATGACCCCTACCAGTGCAGCCTGTGGTGCTGGGGAAGGAGTTGAGTCTGCTTAAATCAAATGCCATCATAAGGACACTTGGCTGTCTCCCTGAGGTTTCCTTCCAAGCTGTGAATTTCTTTCCAGGTTGGATACCTGTCCCTAAACATCTCTTTGTTATGTGAAACCCCTGTACAGAAGCACAGTGATGCTAAAACAGAGAAAATGCTGTTGAGTAGGGACCCAGCACTGGAGCTGAAGGAAGATCTCCTAGGAAATCAAAAGGCTGTCTGTGTGTGACATGGGGAGTGTCTGTAGAATAAAGCTTTGACTTTGTTTAGATAAGTCCATACTAACTGGCCTCTTACTGTCTTCTCTGTGTTGGAAACAAACACCCAGAGGCAGCAAATGTCCAACAGCAGCTCCATGCCCCAGTTCCTCCTCCTGGCATTCGCAGACAGGCGGGAGCTGCAGCTCCTGCACTTCTGGCTCTTCCTGGCCATCTCCCTGGCTGCCCTCCTGGCCAACGGCCTCATCCTCAGCGCCGTAGCCTGTGACCACCACCTGCACACCCCCATGGGCTTCTTCCTGCTCAACCTCTCCCTCACAGACCTGGGCTGCATCTGCACCACTGTCCCCAAAGCCATGCACAATTCCCTCTGGGACAGCACAGCCATCTCCTACATGGGATGTGCTGCACAGCTCTTTTTCGTTGCCTTCTTCCTTGCAACAGAGTTTTCCCTCCTCACTGTCATGTGCTACGACCGCTATGTTGCCATCTGCAAACCCCTGCACTACGGGACCCTCCTGGGCAGCAGAGCTTGTGCCCACATGGCAGCAGCTGCCTGGACTGCTGGGTTTCTCAGTGCTCTGCTGCACACAGCCAATACATTTTCCCTGCCCCTGTGCCAGGGCAATGCCCTGGGCCAGTTCTTCTGTGAAATCCCACACATCCTCAAGCTCTCCTGCTCACACTCAGGATACCTCAGGGAAATTGGGCTTCTCTTGTTTACTGTCTCTTTAGGACTTGGTTGTTTCATTTGCATTGTGTTCTCCTATGTGCAGATCTTCAGGGCTGTGCTGAGGATCCCCTCTCAGCAGGGACAGCACAAAGCCTTTTCCACCTGCCTCCCTCACCTGGCCGTGGTCTCCCTGTTCCTCAGCACTGGCACATTTGCCTACCTGAAGCCTCCCTCCATCTCCTCCCCATCCCTGGATCTGGTGGTGTCAGTTCTCTACTCAGTGGTACCTCCAGCACTGAACCCCCTCATCTACAGCCTGAGGAACCAGGAGCTCAAGGATGCCCTGAGGAAAATGATGACTGGATGCTTTTCAGGAGCAATAAAAAACCAGTTTTCTGGTGCATAGCATTCAGAATGGGACTCCTTAATGGCCCAACCTTCCTGCTCAGTATTTTCATGGAGGTCATCAGGTTCTTCTGGCAATATTTCTGTGCAATTAAATATTGTTATACATCTGCCTTCTAATTTAGTTTCTATTCATTGAATTGGACCCAGAGATATATAACTGATGAATTGTACTCTCTGACTATTTTAAAAAAATAAAGGACCCTGCAGTGCACTCTTTGTCCAAGACCCTTCTTCTTAGCTGTTCTTAAAGGACAGCACACTGCAGGACAGGGTGTATTTGCAAAGGGGAAGGGGACAATAATCCCAGCCCAGCAGCACTGCCAGGGAGCAGCAGTGCTTGGTCTTTGCAGAGCTGCTCTCTTGCCACTTCCACACTGTCTTCCTGAGCCCCTTTCTCACTGTAAGGCCTGAGTGCTCTCTGAGCACAGTCCTGGGGTGTGGAAGCCCTTGGAGCACAGGCAGGGACAGGCCCTGGGAACTTGTGAAGCAGAGCTGGGCTCCCTTCCAGCATCTCCAGGATGCTGTGGGATCTTCTGAGGCCATTGCATGTACTGGGTCACTTCTTCTGTCACCTTACTCCAGAGGTCTCCAGAGGAACTCTCCTGCAGTGTCACCATGACACTCCTGCTCCCTGCATTCTGTTTCATTTTCAGATCCAGTCTTCCCTTCCTGTTCACAGGGACATCCTGGGAGTACTTCAGAGCTGCCATCCTGGGGCAGCTCCTGCCCAGCGTGGGCAGGCACAAGGTCTCTCCACCTGCTCCTCTCCCCTCCCCAGTGCCACTGTTTTTTGCAGCCTTCTCATCCTTGCCCAGCACAGCCCTCCTGGCACAGTTGGACACAGCCCTTGTTCTACTCCCTCCTCAGGCACCTGCCCAACCCCCTCAGCTCCAGCCTGATGGCCAGAAACCTTCAGGGCAGGGAGGCACCGGGGAAAATGCTGAGCAAACCTTTCAGCTGCACTCAAATCCAATTGGAGGGGTTGGACTCGAGGAAGAAATCACTTCTCATTCTCCAGAACCACCAGGACAACCTGTGTTGTGTCTTGGGCACTCCTCTGGAAGTGTGG
>NW_021937740.1:0-10144 GCF_001715985.3 Manacus vitellinus
AAATCAGGAGAGGAGCCAAAAAAAACAAAAATCAGGAGAGGAGCCTAAAAAAATTGAAATCAGGAGAGGAGCCTAAAAATCTAAAAATCAGGAGAGAAGCCAAAAAAAATTAAAACCAGCAGAGGAGCCTAAAAAAATTAAAATCAGGACAGGAGCCCAAAAAAATTTTAAATCAGGAAAGGAGCCTAAAAATATTAAAATCAGGAGAAGAGCCTAAGAGAATTAAAATCAAGAGAGCAGCCTAAAAAAATTAAAATCAGGAGAGGAGCCTAAAATAATCAAAATCAGACGAGGAGCCCAAAAAAATTAAAATCAGGAGAGGACACTAAACAAATTAAAATCAGGAGAGGAGTCTAAAAAAATTAAAACCAGGAGAGTAGCCTAAAAATCTTAAAAACAGGGGAAGAGTCTAAAAAAATTAAAAACAGGAGAGGAGCCTGAAAAAATTATAATCAGGAGAGGAGCCTGAAAAAACTAAAATCAGGAGAGGAGCCTAAAAATCTGAAAATCAGGAGAGGAGCCTAAAAATCTTAAAATCAGGAGAGGAGCCTAAAAATCTTAAAACCAGGAGACGAGCCTAAAAATCTTAAAATCAGGAGACGAGCCTAAAATCCTAAAAATCAGGAGAGGAGCCTAAAGAAATTAAAATCAGGAGAGGAGCCTTAAAAATTTTAAATCAGGAAATGAGCCTAATAATCTTAAAATCAGGAGAAGAGCCTAAGAGAATAAAAATAAGGAGAGCAGCCTAAAAAAATTAAAATCAGGAGAGGAGCCTAAAAAAATTAAAATCAGGAGAGGAGCCTAAAAATCTTAAAATCAGGAGACGAGCCTAAAAATCTAAAAATCAGGAGAGGAGCCTAAAAAAAACAAAAATCAGGAGAGGAGCCTAAAAAATTTAAAATCAGGAGAGGAGCCTACAAAAATTAAAATCAGGACAGGAGCCTACAAAAACTAGAATCATGAGAGGAGCCTAAAAAAATTAAAACCAGCAGAGGAGCCTAAAAAAATTAAAACCAGCAGAGGAGCCTAAAAAAATTACAAGCAGGAGAGGAGCCTAAGAGAATAAAAATCAGGAGAGGAGACTAAAAATCTAAAAATCAGGAGAGGAGCCTTAAAAAATTAATATCAGGAGAGGAACCTAAAAAATCTAAAATCAGGAGAGGAGCCTAAGAAAATAAAAATCAGGAGAGGAGACTAAAAACCTTAAAATCAGGAGAGGAGCCTGAAAAAATTAAAATCAGGACAGGAGACTAATACAATAAAAATCAGGGGAGCAGCCTAAAAAAATTAAAATCAGGAGAGGAGCCTGAAAAAATTAAAATGAGGAGAGGAGCCTGAAAAAATTAAAATGAGGAGAGGAGCCTGAAAAAATTAAAATGAGGAGAGGAGCCTGAAAACAGTAAAATCAGGACAGAGGACTAATACAATAAAAATCAGGAGAGAAGCCTGAGAAATTTAAAATCAGGAGAGGAGCCTGAAAAAATTACTATCAGGAGAGACCCAGAACTCACCCAAGTCTCCCCAGAAAACTACCAGAAACTGATTTAAATCTCACCAAAAATGACCCAGAGCTCACCCAAATCTCCCTAAAAAATGACCAGAAACTGATTCAAATCTCCCCAAAAAAGACACAAAAATTGATCCAATTCACCCCTAAAATTGATCCAGAACTGACACAAAACTGGCCCAATTCACCTCAAAAACTAACTCCAAATTGGCCCAAAACCTGACCTAAAAATGCAAAAAACCCCCCCCAAAACTGACCCAAAATGATACAAAATCAGCCCCAAATATGACCAGAAACTGACCCCAAAACCCCAAAACACTGATACCAAGACTCACCCAAATCTCCCCAAAAAATAACACAAAAGTCAGCCCAATCACCCCAAAAAATGACCAGAAATTGACCCAAAATTACCGCAAAAATAGACCCAAAACTCACCCAAATCACCCCAAAAAGCGACCAGAAAGTCAGCCAAATCACCCCATAAAATGACCCAGAACTCACCCAAATCTCCCCAAAAAATCACCCACAAGTCAGCCAAATCACCCCATAAAATTACCAGAAACTGACCCAAATCACCCCCCAAAATGACCCAGAACTCACCCAAATCTCCCCAAAGAATGACCAGAAACTTAGCAAAAAAAACCCCAATAAATGACCCAAAACTGACCCAAATCTCCCCTAAAAAATGATCCGTCACCCAAATCTCCCCAAAAAATGACCAGAAACTGACCCAAATCTCCCCCAAAAATGACCAGAAACTCACTAAAAATAACCCCCAAAAATGATCAGAAACTGACACAAATCTCCCCAACAAATGACCCAAACTTTATTTCTTTTCTTAGCAACAAATCCCTTCCTTTGCTCCCCTCTGGCCCTGCCCACACGGCCCCAGTTCAGCTCTCAGTGAGTTCTTGCTTCTGGGCAGCGACTCCTCTGCCTCTTGCTGGGGCGGCAGCAGCTCCTGTGCCGGCAGGGAGAGGGACCCCGAGCCAGGAGAGGGACCCCGAGCCAGGAGAGGGACCCCGAGCCAGGAGAGGGACCCCGAGCCACGAGAGGGACCCCGAGCCAGGAGAGGGACCCCAGAGCCCCTACAGAGACCCCAGAGCCATTATAGGGACCCCAGAGCCACGATAGAAACCCCAGAGTCCCTACAGAGACCCCAGAGCCATTACAGGGACCCCAGAGCCCTCCAGAGCCCCTTGCTGGGTCACAGCCCCTCTTCTCCCGCCCAAACCCACCTTTCTGGCTGCAGCTGCTTTTCTTCTCTGGCTCCCCCTTCCTTCCCCAGGGAGCTTTGCCTTGTTCTTTGGCCAGGCTCCAGCTGCAGCTCAAGGGCAAAGCTGCAACTACAATTCCCCCTTCGGCTTTTTCACCTGAAAAACAAAGGCTTGGGCCAAACTCTGATCAGTCACTCGCTGAACACGAGACATCAAACAGGGCACACAGAATAAAATGCATCCAACTCTAAATCATGTTACAATGACTGTCCACCCCAATCCAGCACTGACATTAAAAACCTTCAAGCAATCAAAAAGACCTCCAAACATCCCTTAGATAGAGAAAAGCACACCAGGAACGAATGCAAAAAGAAAAATTCCAAACAATGCTCAATTAAATAACCATGGACTGATATAAAACATGTTTAGGGAACTTAAACCACTTCTTCCCATTATTCTCCATCAGAAATTACCCTTATTTAAGTTCTCCTTTTAACACTTCATTAAAACTGACTTATTAGGAAATGGTTTGAACCAAACTTCGTAACTTGATGACTCCAGGGTTTGTGCTCCTTGACTTTGGCCTGAAGGGGTTTGGAACACAGGCTTTGTTCTGGAGAGCTTTTCCCCAATCTACAAACCCTTCTGCAAATGGGACTCCCTTCCCTCAGGGTTCGGTGGCCTCTGGTTTTCCTGAAGGCTGGGGGGGATCTGGGAGCCAAATCCCAAGGGATCCAGCCCAGCTCTGCACACACACACACACACACACATTTCCAGCTGGTCACAGTCTCACGGGGGCCACCACCACTCAGCACATTTGCACACAAACAGCCCTCTGAGTTCCTGGCACTGGGTCTGATGGACTAAGAAATGATCAGTCTGGTGGTTTGCCCTCAGAGGAGTAAGATCCAATGATGCATTTCTATTTTCATGACAATATAACCTGGAAACCACAAACATATTTCTGCTTCATGTGCAATTTAAAATTCAAAGACACAGAAACATTCCTAGAGTTCAAGTCCCCAGGTTTGGTTCCAAATGTCACTCGGTCCCCCTGGGACAAGAACAGTGGCACACACGGACTCAACAGCCCTGCACAAGCCCAGGAGTGGGGGGGAAATATCCTTGAGAGCACTGCTGCATTTCAAAAAGAAGTCAGTCACATCAACTCTGTAACAAATAAAAAAGAGAAGCCAAAATAAATAACTGTAGACAGGGTATCAAGTACCTTGAGAATACCAATAAGAAAAAACTAAGAATAAAGGCATCTATTTGAAGTACAAAGAGTTTGGGAGACACCATTTGTTTGCCACAAAGCCTTTATTTTGTTGGCTCTTCTATAGTTAGAACCCAAACCTTACCCTCCCACAAAAAGCAGAAAACCTCTTCAGAGAGTTAGGAGATGGAGTCAGTTTGGATTAATGGGAAGAACATCTCTGGAGACAAAATAAAGCAGAGAAAATAACCCCATCCTCAACAACAGAGCTGCCTCCCCACTGCCTGCCCCTGGACACTTGCTCTGGGGGTGACAGAGCCTGAAGTCTCCTGCCTAGTCCTGGGCAATACTTCCTGGGGACCACAGCACCACTGAGTTCCTAAAA
The DNA here is from genome assembly GCF_001715985.3 of Manacus vitellinus. Taxonomy (NCBI): domain Eukaryota; kingdom Metazoa; phylum Chordata; class Aves; order Passeriformes; family Pipridae; genus Manacus; species Manacus vitellinus. The sequence continues at coordinate 4,326 of NW_021937740.1, forward strand.
ATATCACAGGTTGGGCAGGTGCTTGGATTTTGTCTGGATTAACTCCCCTTCTTCCTTTCCAGGTGCTGCCCTACTCATTGTAATGGTGCTTGTACTCCCTGAGCCATTCCCTCCCCCATCCAACCATCCCTTGTGCCCTCTCTGACAAGGACAGGGGGTCCAGGTGTTCTGCCACGCTCCCAGGGCACAGGGGGGGACTGTGGAGCCACCCTCGAGGGGGGAAACGTGCCCTGCCTGCCCTGCCCAGGGAAAGGGAACTGCCCCAGTGCTCCCCAGCACAAGGCACCCTTGGAAATATCCACTGCAATGGGACACTCAGGGACAGCAACAAGCACTGCACGAGGCTGCTCTGGCACAGGACCAATTTTAGCCTCAGCTTTTCTCTGGACCACTTCACTTTGTTTGCCACCTCATCCTGCAGTCAGAACTTGCTGTCCTTGCAACCTTTCAGGGTGACCAAAAATGAGAGAGGCCTCTGCTCCAGCACCCACAAGGGCCTGATCCATCTGACAGGATCCATTTTTCCAGGGAATTCAAAGCTCCACCTGAGGACTAGGGTCTTTTCTCACCCATCCCTGTGCTGCAGCTTGGCCTCCATCTCACTGTGCTTTCAGTTCCCTGCATGGTTGAACACTGGCAGCCCTGGCCCTGGGCGGAGCTCGGCATCCTGATCCCATCCCTCCTGGCCCCCGGAACCGCTGACTCAGCAATGGGGGCCCTCCATTGCCAAGGGCACGGGCCCGTCGGGGCTCACGGGGGGAGCAGGAGGGCGAAGGCTCCAGCCCTGCTGCTACAACCTTCCACCACTACAGCCAACAGAGGAGCCTCTCCAGCCCTGCCTCCCAAGGCACCCTCAACAAACCCAGCCCAGCTCCACAGGACAAACTGCTCCCTGTCTGCCCAGGCCAGTCTAATCCCAGAGGCTCCCAGGGTCATGCAAAACAACTGCCCAGGAGATCAGAGACCCCAGTCCATCTCTTCCTAGCACAGGTTTGGGTTAGTTTGGCAAACAGACCAACTGAGGAATTCCCCAATGTTTTCCCAGTTTGACCCCTGTCACACCAATCACCTTAACACTGCCAGTCCTTCATTCTCCCTCTCTTGGGTTAAGGACTGAGCAAGTTGGACCTGTGTCTGAGCAGGACATGTGCAAACCAAATGCGGGGGACTGGAACACACACCTGGCACTCCTGCAGCTCTCACAGTCACATTCCAGAGAAAACAGCCAATTGCACCCTCACTGCTCATTTCTTAATCCCAATCCCACACTTCTTTGGCACTTGGAGCACCGCTTTTAGAACCCAATTACAGCCCATTAGAGAGCTCCCTGTCTAGCAGGGACAGGGACCCCTGGGATACTCTCAGCACTGCCTGAATCCATGGCAGGGACCTTGCTTTGAGCTCCCCAGGGCCGGGCACCCCGAGGATCTCCCCGAATAATCCTTTCGGTGCGCGCTGGAGTCCTCGGGGTGCCCCAACCCGGGGGGCACCAACAGCACTGTCCCTCCAGGGGGCCAATTTGGTCCTAAACTGCAGGGGGATCTTGCCTGTGTCCCAGACTGGTCCGGAGATCTGAGGCCCTTCCCGAGAAAATCTCGGTGCCGGCGTGAAGGGCCAGAGATCCCTCGGAGCCACGGGAGAGCAGGCACAGAGTCCCTCCTGGGGGGCAATTCTGCTGCCTGAACTCAGCTCTTCAAAGGAGCCTCTAAGACTCAGCTGGTGACTTTTAGAAGCCAGGCATTCCTTGCTTACAACACCCTGCCATGATCCCAGCCCCACGGGGGTCCTGGCAATCCGCTCCCAAAGGGCACACGGAGGGGTCTCCACTGCAGCTGATGGGAGGGGTCAGCATTACAGGAGGGCTCATTTTCCTTCCCTGCATTCCTGTTCCACATTCAGGACATTTCCCAACACTTATCACCATACACAACTACCCTTAGAAGGTTTCCAAGGGGCTTCACCGAGGGCCTTCCCAGGTCTGCTCTGTCTGGAGCCCTCCAAGTCCTCAGTGCCTGCCTGAGGAACCTCACCACAACTCACCTGCTTACACAGCAACTTGGTGCTGCTTGCCTGCTGCCTCACTTCCCTTCTTCCTTCTTTCTTCACCTCCCTTGCTTGGTCCCTTTCAATCCCTGGGCTCAGCTCTGTGCACTTTCCAGGCTCCATCCCACTGCAAAAAGGATTAGCCCTTGTTACATCTCAACACTCAGAGAGCATTCCACCTTTTGCCTTGACACTGGGCCATCAGGCCAGGGTCTCATTATTTAAAGCATAGTTTGACTCCTCAGTGACAACAACAGCTACAGCCCTGAATCCTAACACAGGCTGAGACACAAACACGGATGGGAACTCTTAAGGATCCACTTTGTCCTGCTCACCAATCAAAAGGAGCTTTCTGAACTCAAGAATAACAGACCCCAGGTCCTTTTACTGCAACTTTACCTGCTATAAATGTGACCCACAAGACCTGCAAAGGCCCTTCCCACTTCACCTGCAGGGCTGGCAGTGCCACCACTGGACACGGCCCCAGTGGCTGGGCAGGAACGGAGGGGCTGGGGCGTCCAATCCATCGGCCCAGGCGGCACCAGGAGTTCCTGCAGTTCCTGAGGGGAGAGCCTCAAGCCAACAAAGGATTAGGAAGAATATTTTAAACTTCAATGTGTCTATCTCCTGGAATATGGGGACTTTGATAAGTCCTACTGGTGCAACAAGGACACACTCAAGGCTATCTATTAAAAGGATCTACCAGCACTCAAAAGCTATCACTGTCCTTCTGTCAGGGGGAACGCAGCAAACTCTCTTTGCCAGGAGCCTCCAGGAGGACTTCCAGCTTTTGGGGCTCCCTTTTAACCATTTTTCCCATAACTGGAGCTGGGACTATCACCTGCCCTACAGGGGGAACAGCCCACAAAGTTCACCATCAGGGATGCCATTAACTGAATGTCCCTTCTCAGGGGGTCACTGCACACCTTGGCCTTTGTTTGCCCTCCCCACCAAAGATGCTTCCAACAGTTCTGACACATCTGGCAGACCCAGAGCTCTCCTCAGGGAATGCTTCAGCTGCTTAAAGGCTGCCCTTGCACCATCTATTCAAAAAGTCGCCATAACAGTCTTACCACACATCCCGAGGGAGCAATGCAGAGTCCAGCCCGTCCCACCATTCCCAGCAAGGCAGTTCATGGGCTGTCTGGGGCTCAGGGAGGAGTCACGGGGCTTCTCTTCTTCCTGCCTGCTTGCCCCATTTTCTCCTGCAAAAGCAAAGCTTTCTTGGCTTTCCTTGCTCAAGGAGATGCAAAGGCCATCTTTTAAATCCAATACTGGAAACTCCTCCAGGTTGTCATTCAAGGTGCTTCTCTCAGGTCCTGCCCTAATCAATCATCTTGTCCACTGGTTTTCTTGGCAGGTTCTTGCATTCACGTCCTACAAGCAAACCAGGAGGAGCCAATTTAGCTGTTCCTGCAACCAATCCAGTCTGGCATTCTGATTTTAAAGGATACTGGGTTGGCCTTACCCATAGAGATCCCACATCAGGGGTAATACCTACAGGTTCTGCCCTCTTCCACTCTCCTGCAGCTCCACTGGCCCACACCACAGGAACAACTGCAGCTGCCACTTCAGTCAGGGCCTTGCTGCTGACAGGAGTTATTCCCTGCACAACAAGAGCTGCTGCTTGGACACATTTAGTTTCAGCAATTACAGTGTCAAGAGCCCCAGTTTTCAATTCCATTTCTGCCTCAACTTTTCCAGTCCATCTCTTCCTAGCAGAGGTTTGGGTGAGTTTGGCAAAGAGACAAACTGAGGAATTCCCCAATGTTTTCCCAGTTTGACCCCTGTCACACCAATCACCTTAACACTGCCAGTCCATAATTCTCATTCTGCTGTGTTCAGGACTGAGGAAATTGTACTTGTGTCTGACCAGAACATGTGCAAACCAAATGCTGGGGACTGGAACACACACCCTGCACTCCTGCAGCTCTTACAGTCACATTCCAGAGAAAACAGCCAATTGAATCCTCACTGCTCATTTCTTAATCCCAATCCCACACTTCTTTGGCACTTGGAGCACCACTTTTAGAACCCAATTACAGCCCATTAGAGAGCTCCCTGTCTAGCAGGGACAGGGACCCCTGGGATACTCTCAGCAATGCCTGAATCCATGGCAGGGACCTTGCTTTGAGCTCCCCAGGGCCGGGCACCCCAAGGATCTCCCCGAATAATCCTTTCGGTGCGCGCTGGAGTCCTCGGGGTGCCCCAACCCGGGGGGCACCAACAGCACTGTCCCTCCAGGGGCCAATTTGGTCCCAAAATGCAGGGGGATCTTGCCTGTGTCCCAGACTGGTCCGGGGATCTGAGGCCCTTCCCGAGAAAATCTCGGTGCCGGCGTGAAGGGCCAGAGATCCCTTGGAGCCACGGGGGAGCAGGCACAGAATCCCTCCTGGGGGGCAATTTGCCTGCCTGAACTCAGCTCTTCAAAGGAGCCTCTAAGACTCAGCTGGTGAGGTTTAGAAGCCAGGCATTCCTTGCTTACAACACCCTGCCATGATCCCAGCCCTCCAGGTGCCCTGGCAATCCGCTCCCAAAGGGCACACGGAGGGGTCTCCACTGCAGCTGATGGGAGGGGTCAGCATTACAGGAGGGCTCATTTTCCTTCCCTGCATTCCTGTTGCACATTCAGGACACTCCCAACACCTGTTCCCATCTACACAAACCCTTATAAGGTCTCTGAGGGGCTCCATCAGGGGTCTCTGGTGGTCACCTGTGCCTGCAGCCCCCAAAGTTCTCAGTGACCACCTTATCAACTTCAAGACAACTCACCTGGTTGTAGAGGAGCCTGATGCTGCTTGGCTGCTGCCTCAGTTCCCCTCTTCATTCTTTCTTGACTTTGCTTGCTCAGTCCCTTTAAGTTCCTTGGCTCAGCTCCATGCACTTTCTAGGGAACATCCCACTGCAAAAACTCCCAGTTCTTGGTACATCTCCTAACTCAGATATCAGGGAGTGAGGCAGAAATCAACTCATCCAGGGCACTGCCTCCAAATATTGGGACAAAAACACCATAACATTCCATGGCTCCCCTTGGCAAATCAACCCCAAACTGCTCAGACACAAACAACACCCTGCACACTACAACAATCTGGCACTGCTGGTTCAACCCGGCCAAGTCAGTTGGGAAACTACACAAGGTCAACTTCCTTCCAAGTTTCAGTTATGACACAAAAGTCAGGGAGATCACAGACTCCCCCACAGAGTTTTACTCTGAGGAGAGAAGGAAACCAAAGCCATCCCCAGGGCTGCAATAGCTCAGGCTCCCCAAAAGGCCCAGGGGCTTCAGGTTTCTGAGGGGCTTCACCGAGGGCCTTCCCAGGTCTGCTCTGTCTGGAGCCCTCCAAGTCCTCAGTGCCTGCCTGAGGAACCTCAACACAACTCACCTGCTTACACAGCAACTTGGTGCTGCTTGCCTGCTGCCTCACTTCCCTTCTTCCTTCACCTCCCTTGCTTGGTCCCTTTCAATCCCTGGGCTCAGCTCTGTGCACTTTCCAGGCTCCATCCCACTGCAAAAAGGATTAGCCCTTGTTACATCTCAACACTCAGAGAGCATTCCCCCTTTTTTCTTAACACTGGGCCATCAGGCCAGGGTCTCATTATTTAAAGCACAGTTTGACTCCTCAGTGACAACAACAGCTACAGCCCTGAATCCTAACACAGGCTGAGACACAAACACGGATGGGAACTCTGAAGGATCCACTTTGTCCTGCTCACCAATCAAAAGGTGCTTTCCTAACTCAAGAATAACAGACCCCAGGTCCTTTTACTGCAACTTT
>NW_021937741.1:0-30512 GCF_001715985.3 Manacus vitellinus
AGAAATGGTGCCCAAAAGCAGCAGAAAGCAACTCCTTAACCCCAGCTGGGAGGTGTTAAGAAGCAGGCATTCTTTAGGGCAGCGTGCTGGACGCCTGCAGGAGAGTTCTTCTAATCCAGCCTGCTCAGGGACACAGGTAGGGCTTGGGATTACACACACTGATTCCAGAGGCATTGGGTATTCCCCCTTACTGAACACATGTCCATTACTGTGCTTTACACAGTCACCCCCCTATTGCAAGTCCCTATTTGGTCATTTGGGCTCTTCTCTGGGGGTCTCTGGTGGGTTTTTTGGCATCTGGTGCCCCCAAAGCTCAGGTGTCTGCTTCTTGACCTCGGTTCTCAGCATCACTGGTTTTCCCCACAGAGACTGTCATGTTTGGTTTGATCTTCTCTGGGTCCCCAGAGCTCAGCTCACATCCTGTTTGCTTGAGTTCCAGCCCTGATCCAATTCTCCAGGACTTCTCTAACATTCTATTGTTCCTTATTTGGCCAGAGCAGAATCTTGGGAGCAATGTTCTGCTTCTCCCAAACCAAGGCTCCCCCTGCCCCATCCACTGCCAAACAAGGCCACACATCGACTGCCATGGCCTCGACCACTCTCCAGATACAGAAAGATAAAGATCAGATTTTGCTCACAATCAGACATATTTGGTTAAGGAACAGATACAAACAGGATTCACTAATGAGCCCAGACTAACAGATCTCCCTAATAAGCACACCTGTTTGGTTCAGGAGCAGATACACAGGTGGAGTCCCATCACACCACATTTGTACCAACAAATAGACCCAGTTTGAGCTCATGAGCAGATACATGGAGACACAGCCCATTAGGTTGGAAGGTTCATCTAGAGCTCAGCTTTGGCTCAGGGGCTGTTGTTCAGCCTCAGCACTTCAGGGACAGCCACACAGGGCTTTACATTACACACACAGTTTCCAGATTCATTACAGAGTCTTGCTTACTTAATACAGACACTTGTAGGCAACACTTGGATCACCTTTGGCACTAAAAAGACATGTAAATTTTCCTCCCATGTCAACAGTGTTTGAACTGTTGTCAGAAGAGCAAAACAAGAGTGAAGCATTTTGTTTCTGCAGTCAAGTGGGAACCTCTGTCTGATGACATTCCCAAAGGCATCCCAAATACAGGGAGGATTGCACTGAACAGGATTGCAGTCTCTTTCCCAACCTGCTTAGTGCAACAAGGAACAGCCTCTGGCCACCCAGAGAAGGTATCCCCCAAGACTAGGAGATCTTTACACCCCCCTTTTCTGGGCAATTCAGTCACATCCATCTGCCAACATTCACCTGCAGCATTTCTACATTTTCCATCACCTCTTCCCACTCCACTGGCAGGGTTTGGATTATTTCTCTTGCACACACCACACTGCTGACTCACTGCTTGTACAACTGGGGTCAGTTTTGGACCAAGAACCCACTTGGGCAAATGTTTCAATAATTTGCTTCACTCCAAGGAATACCCTCATGTTCCCCATCCACCAGGTCACAGGAGATTGGCTCAGGGACTATTATTTGCCCACTTGGGGTAACTGCCCAGCCTCCTGGAGCAAATTTTGCTCCTGAGGTTTCAAGGAGTTGACAAGCCTTAGCACTAGACTCATTTTCTTCTCCTGGGAGAAGGATCTCTGTCAGGATCTCTGACCTGGGGGTGGGGAGTTCCTGTGCATCCAGGGAATTGTTTTCCATGCCGGACAAAGCTGCCCCCACTGGGAAACAATTCCCAACCAGGACTTTCCAAGGGGCTGTCTCCTAAGCCAGCTCTGCCCAAATACACTTCTCCTCTAGTCTGGAAGCAATCCCGCTCTGGGCTTCCTTTGCTGGGGCTGGGGCAGTTGACAGGTTGCTTCTTTCCTTCCTGGCCCAGCCTCCCTTGTCCTTGGAGAATTTCAAAGCCCACGGAGGCTCCTGGGCTCTGGACTACTTGCACTTTGTGTTTGGGATACCCCCTATCCACTCAGCCCAAGGAAATTCCACAGGGCCACACTCTGACCCCAACGTTGCTGCTCAGCATCAGTGGCCATCAAAAGATCATCCACACACTGCAATAAGGCTCCAAGAGGGTGGGTTTGGACTTCCCCATTCCTCCAGTCCCTTTGCCAGTCGAGTTCCAAATATTGGGGGGCTATTTTTAAACCCCTGCAAGAGGACCACCAAAGTCAGATGGGTTTTCCTCCCCGTCTTTGCATTTTCCCATTGGAAAGCAAAAAGCTCTTGACTTTCCCAACTCAAAGGGAGACAGAAAAAGGCAGCTTTCAAATCTAATCCTGTGAAACATATTAAACTCTCAGTTAGGGGAGTTAGCAAAGTGTAAGGATTCACTACAACTGCTTGTATATCTTCTACTCTATTCTTTATAGCTCTGAGGTCTTGGACTAACTGGCATAGCCTTCCATTTGCCTGCTTGACTGGCAAAACTGGAGCATTCCATTTAGATTCACGTTCTTTTCACAAGCAAAATTTCACCAATTGTTCTACAAAGGGTGAGAATCCCTTACAACTGTCTATTTGCAAAGGACATTGCTTTGGCCCCACCAACCCCACTCCAGGTTTCACTGGAATTCTCACGGGTTCTGCTCTCTTGGATCATGGAGGCACCTCTCCAGCCCATCCTGTTGGAACCACTGCATCCCCAGGTGATGGTGGCAGATGGATTACTTCTGCTTTTGGAGACTCTCAGGCAAAACCAGAAACTTCCACAGAATTAGGCTCTGCAATAATAACCTATCTTGGACCATTTTTAAATTGGATTGTGGCATTTCATTTTGCCAAGAGATCTCTCCCAAGCAGAGGCTTTGGGGAATTGGGGAAATACAAAAACTGGGGAGCCAACCACTGTTTTCCCAATTTAAAAGCCACAGCATTAAAAATGGCCCAGTTTCCCAATTCCCTGGCACACCAGACAATTGTTCTAGAATTGTCCCTTGAGTTTCATTTTCCCGGATTTAACACAGAGGAACAAGTTCCCACAGCCACAAACAATTGTGCTTAGCTTGGCTGGAACCAGATGTTCTGATGGGGAAGAATCCTCTGGTGCCCCCTCAGTCGTCTTCAGTGATGCCACGAGAGGGTTGGGAGGGTTCTGAAGTTTCAGTTGCGGACAATCCCATTTCCAGTGTCCATCTTTCTTACAGGATGCACAGGGACTGAGCCCAAGTCTCCTGGGGGGGATGTTTGAAGCAGGCTGCCCACGCTCTCGTCCTCTTCCTCTCCCCACGGGCACCATTTCCTCAGGGATTTCTTCCAGAACTGCAACTCCAACCTCCAACAATGTCCCCAAATTAGACTGATCTTGTCCCTCAGCTTGATTTTCCTTCCCGGGCTCACACCAAGGGCTCTGAGGGCGCTGCATTCACACCACAATCTTTCTGCCATTTCACAGGTTCTGCAAAGTGAAAAACACATCACCAGACATAACCTCCTTCCACTGCTGTTCCCCTTCTAAAACAGCATCAGCTGGAACAATGGATTCTAATTCAGTGTTCCAGAACAGCCACCCACTGATTCCAACACTCCATTAAATTCTCCCTGGGAGCTGTTCCTCCGGGGGGGCCACCAATCTTCATCCAATATTGCAAAATGCAACCAAGGGGGGACTTCTTCACAATTCCCCCTTCACATTGCCCACTTCCCAGCTCTAAACAGTAGACCCCAAATGTTACAATACAGAAACAAATACAAGTACAGAACAATAGTGATCGATACAACAAAGCCAGAGACCAAATTCCAGAGTACCAAAGAACCCACCCAAAGCGCTGGAAGATCCACAGGTCTCAGGTGAGCAGGATTCCCAAAATACCAAAGAACCCCCAGTGCGCTGAAAGATCCACACGTTTGACATGGGCAGGATTCCCAAAAAGAATGCCTTGTTATCCAGTGGGATCTCACCTGTGTCCCAGACTGGGCTGGGGATCTGTGCTCTTCTGCAGCAAAGTCCTGGGGCTGGCGTGAAGATCCAGAGATCCCTCGGATCCGCGGGAGATCAGGCAGAGGGTCCTGTCTGGGGGCCAGAAATGATACTGAAAAGCAGCAGAAACAAACTTCTTCACCCCAATCTGGAGATGTTAAAAAGAGCATTCTTCTTTATTCAGCATGCTGGGTGTTCAGAGGAGAGCTCCTCTAATCCACCGTGCCAAAGGACAGACAGGGCTTTTTATTACACACACTGTTTACATGTGCAGTCAATAGTCTGGCTTACTTAATACATATTCAGTACTTTGCTTTACATAGCCACACCCCGATTGGAAGTCCTTTTCTGGGCCTTCCGGGCCTTCTCTGTCATCCTGACCTCAGTTCTTGAGCAGCACAGCACCATTGTGTTTCACCACCAAAAATAAAGTTTGTTCTTTATTTTCTCTGGGTACCCAGGGCTTAGTTTACATCCTGCTTGTTTGGGACATCCCTTATCTAATTCTCTAGGACTTCTCCAGGATTACATTGTTCCTCATTTGGGCACTCCAGGGGACTGTGAGTAGAGTTTCTATTTCTTCTCTCAGGGGTTTGATGGAGACCATGAGGAGCTGGGAACTCATTGCAGGGACAGGAGGGAGCAGTTGGGAAGTACTAGGCAGGTGGGGGAGAGAACTGTTCAGAGAACAGCTGAGATACAGCTCGAGCAAGCTGGAAACTAAACTGTCATTTGGGGTCATCCCAGATCGATTGGATTTCAGAAATTACTCAACACAGGTGCCACCTCGTCCAGCCAAGCCCAGGAGATCAACCTGCTCAGCAGCTGCAAGAGCGGGATGTTCATGTGCCTGCTGCCATCTCCCCAAAGCCATTATCCCACTCCTGCTGACAAGATGGGCAAGATGAGCATCTACCTCACAAGATCTGCTGCCGCAAGAAGAGCGTGTCCCAAAGGATGTCCTCAGCCTTCTCAGAGGGGACGTCAGATCCTCTCCAGGGATGGTCCCAGCCCTTCCCAATCCGGACTGGGCACCAGCTCCAACTCTTCCCTGGAAAACAAACAACAAATTCATGAACAGAGATTACAAACCAAAAGTGGAAACAAGAAAAAAAGGTAAAATGTTAACCTTCTGTCAGGGTTCTGAGGAAGGCCCAAGCCCTCCAGGCCAAAGAAAAACCCCACCTCCTCCAGCTCAGGAAAACCCAGGCCTTCTCCCTGCCCTGCTGCACTGGCCCAAAGAAAGGCTCCTAAGCCAAGGCAGCCCCAGCCTTTCCTGGCCTGCAGCCCAAAGCAGCTGGTGTTCTGCAGCCCCGCCTTTGCTCCCCCCACGGGGTTTGTTTTTGGCAGGCTGGCTGCCCCTGCCCCAGCCCCGCCCAGCAAAGGGGCAGTGGCAGAGGCTGGTGGCAGAGCCGGGCTCCCATTTCACACCCAGCCCAGAGCACCCGCCCGCCCTCCTGCCAAGAAGCAGCTTGGCAGCCGGCTGAAGAATTCCTCAGGTTCCCCAGCAGCAAAGGGGGACCCTTCGGTGCCCAGCCAGGCTGAGCAATGCCCGCGGCCGGGAGCACCCCCGGGTGTGGACTCATCTGCAAACGGCCTGTGGAGCACGGCTTGGAGGAAGGGGCCACAATCAAAGTCCATCATCTTCAGCTCGCCGGCGTCCAGGTCAACTAAGAGCTTGTCATCCCTGACGTCGTCCTCGATGTCTCCAGCAGCAGCCCCACCCGGCACAGCTTCTCCAGAGGCCCCTTCTCCTTCCCTGGGGGCCAGACCAGGCTGTCAGCGTTCTGCCCAGGGCCCAGCTGTCTGTGAAGCGGGACCAGCAAAACCAGGTTGGATGGTGGCCACCAGCACTTGGGAGACCGGGTCTGCAGCCCAGCTCCAGCACAAAGAGGGGCGTGTTCCCGTGGGATGACCCCCCCTCAGTGCTACAGGCTGACAAAAAAGTCTGGTTTCCTTGGCTTCTTCTCGCCAAGGGATGTGTGGAGGTGTTACTTGCCAGGCCCCTGGATCAAAGTGAGCACGTGGATCTCTCCCGTCTTCTAGGGCAGGGGAATGCCCTGCACCCAAGGATGGCACAAAAGGTCTTCCAATGCTGGCCTGTCCGAGGGGCGGATGGACAAACACCACCTGATAAGGTCCTGGCAGCCTGGGGGGAAAATGGCCGGTCAGTTGGAGAAGGATCCTGTCCCCTCTGTCCCACTGTCCACGTGCCCAGGCTGTGCTGGCTGTGCTCAGAGCTGTGCCCAAACTTCTCCATCGATTCTCCCTTTGGAGGAGAGCAGGATGGCAGGACACAGGCCACCTCCTCCAGCCACCCATGGGACACAAACAGCTTCAAGAGCGGCGTCCTCGTGAGCCCGCTGCCCTCTCCCAACACCGTTATTCCCCCCGTGCCACAAAGATTGGTATCCACCTGGAGAGACCCGTGCTGGGAACGGGAGCTGGTCCCAGATGGTGTCGGTGCCTTTGCAGAAAGGGTGCTTCCCGCAGACCATCTGGTAGAGCAGGATGCCCAGGGACCAGATGGTCGCCTCCTCGCCGCGGTAGCGTTTGAGGTAGATCCACTCTGGCGGGCTGTAGGACAGTGTTCCTACGGAATACAGACGCAGCTCATCAGGTGGATGCTGCCTGCTCCCAGAGCCTCACCCCAGCATCCCTGGCAATGTGGGGCCTGCCCCAGTGGCACACGCTGTGACCCACTGCCTTCTCGCCGGCCCCTGACTCTTGCTTACAAACTCTGGGTTGGAGAAGAAGCCGCTGGTGTCCAAGAGGGCAGCGGAAGCCCTGGCAAGGCCCAACCATTACATGCAAAGGAAAAAACCCACCCAGAGGTGGGAAAAGCCATGCCTTCCCCCCGCCCCAACAATTCATCATAAGCCAAGGCAAAGAAGGCGAGCGGAGCAGCCCAAGCCCTTCCTCGCCTGCACACCAAGCCAGCTGGTGCACAGTTCTGACCCCCTTCTCTGCTACCCTTGCAGGGGTTTTGGTCAGGCTGGCTCCCCCCTGCCCCAGACCCAGCCCGGGACGGGGTGGCTGGCACAGGCTGTCGGCAAGGCCGGGGCCTGTCTCACAGTAACCCCCAGCCCCATCCAAAAGCAACTTGGCTGAAGAACTAATCCTGTTCCCCCTCAGCCAAAGGGGCAATCTCCGGTGCCACACCCGGGCATGGCCACGCGATGCCCGGCACCAGGAGCATCCCCCGGCTGTGGGCTCACCTGCAAACTGGGTGTAGGCCGTGTCCTGGAGGAAGGTGCCACATCCAAAGTCAAGGAGCTTGGCCTCGCCGGTGGCCAGGTGGAGGAGGATGTTGTGGGGCTTGATGTCCCGGTGCAGGACGCCGCAGCTGGTGCAGTGCCGCACGGCCTGCAGCACCTGGCGGAACAGCCCCCACGCCATCTCCTCCGGCAGGAACCCCCACGCCGTCAGTAAGCCAGAGAGGTCCTGAGACGGCTCCGGACGCTCCATCACCAACAGGAAACCGTTGGGGAGCTCGAACCACTCCAGCAGCTGGATGACACCAGGGAAGCCATTGCACACCTTGTCCAGCAGCACGATCTCCAGGGGGGCCCGGGTGCCGTCGGGCTGCGGGGGGACCACGGGGTCGTCAGTGGGGCTGATGCCGTGCCTGTCTGCCTGCTACCCCTCGGCCAGCCCTGGATGCTCCCCGTCCCCCACCGAGCCCACGCCCGCTCTCCCTCCAGGTGTCCCGGCGGCTTCCACCCTCCCGGGCCTCGGCTCGTCCCCGCCCGGCCCGCCCCGCTTTCCCCGCTGCGCCCACTCAGCTCGTCGCCCACAGCGCCGGATGCCATCCCGGGACACGCTGATGCCACCTGCAAGCCAAGGGAGGGCGGGTTGAGCTCGCCCGCCCGTCCGCTCTCCTCCTGCCCCTCCTCCTGCTCCTCTCCTCCTGCTCTCTCCTGCACTCACCGGGGCCCGTCCGCCAGGCGGGTCCCCGCGTAGACGCGGCCGAAGCGCCGCCTGCCTCAGGCAGCGAATGCAGCCGTAGCGCCGTGCAGCCGGCTCCTTGGCGACTTCCGGGCAAGGCGAGACGTGGCCGTCAGCGTTCGGGCCGGGGGCCCCCGGCAGCGGCCCGCGAGCGCCCTCGACGGCCCGGCGGGCATCCCCAGCCGCAGCGGCAGCGGACGGCTCGCTGCCTAGGCTGCCGGCTGCGAGCGGCGGACTCTGGCCGGGGAACCGCCCGAGGATGCGCGAGCGGCCCGCGGCGCCGCGGCCCCCGCCGGCCGGCAGGCGCCGGGCTCGAGCCGGCGGAGCCAATGGGGCGCAGGCCGGAGCCCGTCCAACAGCCCGCCCACAGGAGGCGCCCACACGCACAGCCGCGCGCCGGACCGGTGAGGGCGAGACGGCGCCGGCCGCCCAAGGGCCGGGATCGGCGGTGCCGCCGCCCGGCCAGAGGGAAGGCCGGGGCCAATGGCCGGGCCGGCAATGGGAGGGGGGACGCGGCTGGACAGGACCAGTCGGGACGGGCACCGGGCATACGGCACACACCACGGCAATGACAAGGCGACACCGGGCAATGGACACCGGCACAGGGCCGACACCGCAATGACAGGGAACCGGCAATGCGACACCGGGACACGAGAGAGAGAGAGGACACGAGACACGAACGGACACCGGGAATGGGACAGGGACACCGGCACAGGGACGGGAGAGGGAGAGGAGGAGGAAGAGCTCGAGCAAGGAGAGCACGAACAAGAGTCAGAGCGAGAGCGCGTCGCTACAGTCGCTGCTGCTGCCGCTGCTGCTGCCGAAGCGCAGGGGCCGTTGGTCCCTCGGTCCGTTTGTCCGTTCCCCGTTGGCCCCCGCCAGCCCCGGGGGCAGCCCCGGCCGCTCCGCTCCCAACCAGCCCCGGCCGCAGTCACGGAGCTCCCCTTCCTCCCGCCCCCACGCCAAGACCACGGCCTTTTGGAGCTGCTTCACTTCACTTCAACTTCTTGGCTGCCAAGTTTGCAACTTCCCGCCGCTGCTCCCACCCCAGCCCGCCCGCTCGGCCCGCGCTGCTGTCGCTTCCTCCCAGGCCAGCCGGGCTCTGCACTTGCCCCTCAACTTTGCCAAGGGCTTTGCTCAGGGAGGAGCCCCGGCACGTCCGGCCAGCGCCAGGCAGAGCCAGCCCCGGGGCAGGGCAGAGCAGGAGGATGGGCAGGGGAAATGCAGCCCTTTGGGCTCAGCGCTGCTCCCCGACCACACCAGGGCTGGGCCTGTTTTCCTGCCCGCTTCCAGGGAAAATCGGCGGCTGCAGAGAGGATTAAGCAGAAGAGAATTAGAAGACTCTTCTTGCTGCCCTTTGGATGCCAGTCCCTCCTAATAAATGCAGGCTTAATTTGGAATGGACACGATGTAGCAGCTTTTTCAGCACCCAGTATTTAACAGCTGCCTTTCAGGGGACAGTGGGAAAAGGGGGGGAGAACGGCAGAAAAGGGTGTCTGGGACCTCCAAAGTGAGCGAGGAGGGGGCTGAGACTGTGAAAGCGAGCAGGGCAGGGGGAAGAAACACCCCCAAACCGAGCTGGGGGGGAGCTGGGGACGGTGGGGATGATGGGAAAGGGGTGGGAGAGGGGAGAAAAGGGGTGTTGGACAGTGGGCAGGGGGACAGAGGGCAGGGGGTTCCCACATGGGTCTCCCCTGTCCCCCATCACTTGAGCCCTGGAGCGGTTCCCTGGGGCTCTGGGAGGGGGCAGGTCCGCACTGGGAATGTCCACTGCTTCTGTAACCCTTTGTGTGCTTGCTCTGGTGACGACTGTCCACAGGTGCCCAACCCCCCTGTCCATCCCTGGGGGGCTGATGGGGGGACTCCCCCACCCAGTAACTGGTGCTGCAGCAGCTGTGGGGCAGAGGGGGGTGGGAAAGGGGGGTCTGGGGTGGCCCCCTGAGCTCCCAACCTGCTGGGGGGGCTGAGGGCTGCTGGGGGGCACCCCCTGACCTGTGTCCCTGCACACCCAGGGCTGTTCCAGGTCCTGGGAAAAGCCGAGTGAACGGCCCCGACCGGGAGAGGTTCCTGCCCGGGTACATCTACAACTGGGAGCAGCTCAGGCACTTCAGCAAAGATTTGGGCACCTGGGGGGGACACCCCGTGTGGGGAGACCCAGGCCAGGCACTGGAACGGCCAAGGGGAGTTCCTGGAGAACAGACAGGATCAGGGGACATGAACTGCTGCCA
Source organism: Manacus vitellinus (assembly GCF_001715985.3). Classification (NCBI taxonomy): domain Eukaryota; kingdom Metazoa; phylum Chordata; class Aves; order Passeriformes; family Pipridae; genus Manacus; species Manacus vitellinus. The sequence goes on from NW_021937741.1 coordinate 10,101, forward strand.
CAACTACGAGAATGTGGCCCCGTTTGCCCGGCCTGGGAACCCCCATTTCTGGGGTAATCTCCCCCACATCCCACCAGAAACTCCAAATCCTCCCAAATATTCCCCTGAATCCCCAAATGCCCCCAAATGCCAGTAAAATGGTGGGGCTTTAGATGTCTTTGTTATATGTCTTTCTTTTAAATTCAACAAATCAGCTCTTCCCACTGAATTTCCCAGGTCAGTTTGTGACCCCATGGATGTTTCTCCCACTGTGTTCACCCAGGTGCCTGTGGGGAACCAGGAGGATGTGGAGACCACCAGCCAGCTGTCTTCCCAATGTGGGAAGACATCACTCCTCCAGTGGGTGATGGAGTTGGAGCAGCAGACAAAGCTCTTCCCACAGTCGAGGCACCTTTAGGGCTTCCCTTACTGGTGGGTCTGTTGGTGTGAGGTCAAGGCAGAGCTCTGGCTGAAGCTCTTCCCACACTCCCCACACTTGCAGGGCCTCTCCCCACTGTGGATGTGCCGGTGCCTGACGAGGTGGGAGCTGCGGGTGAAGCTCTTCCCACAGTGGGTGCAGAGGAAGGGCCTCTCCCCTGTGTGTGCATCCGCTCATGCAGGAGGAGATTCCCGCTGGTCTGAAACCTCTTCCCGCATTCCAAGCACTTGTAGGGCCGTTCCCCGGTGTGGGTGCGCTGGTGGCAGATCAGGTGGGAGCTCTTGCTGAAGCTCTTCCAACAGTCCAAGCACTTGAAGGGGTTTTTCCTTGTGTGAGGCTGCTCATGGACATCCAGGTTGGAGCTCTGGCTCAAGCTCTCGTCACCTTCCCGGCACAGGCTGGCTCTTTCCTCCTCAGAGCACCCTGGGCTGGCTTTGGAGACCCTCCTCCTGGGGTACCTTCGTGGCTTTCCCTCCCCGCTGCCTTCCTGCGCCGTGGAGCCCTTCAAAACAGCCTCTCCCACCAGGCTCTGCCAGGGGGATTTGTCCTCCGGGCTCTCCGTCCTCAGCTCGGGGCCTGGGGCAGGAGGGAAGAAGGACAGGGAGGGGATTTGCCTCCGGCCCAGAGGGAAGGCCAAGGACATCCCCCCAACTCCGGCCCCGGCAGGACGGCGGCGGCAGCGGGGTTGTCCTGCAGCCGGGGGCGATGCTCAGCTGGGAGATACAGGACAAGACAGGGCAAAGGGGCACTGACTTCCTCCTCACCTGCCTGGGGGTCCTGGGGCATCTTCCTCTTCCTCGCAGCCTCCTCCTCCATCCGGCCAAGCTTTGGGAAGGAATTATTCTGTGTAAACTCATTCCCTTCTGCCCAGAGTAACTAAAATTAATACACATATATCAGACTTACAGGCTCATGCCATGGAGTTTAGAGACAGACTTCCCAAAGGGATGAATTTTTCCTGGTTTAGGAGGGAAAACAAGGTGTGGGTGCATTGGGTTGGCAGTCCCTCTGTTACAATCCGCCCCAGGAAAAGAGGGGGGGGAACCCAGGTTTTATCAATAATTCCTTTGGGGTGGATTAAAGCGAAACAACACGAAATAATTGGTGTCTGAAAACATATATTGACAAGATTTATTTTAACAATTTTGTATCAATAGGTTGTTGTAGACGACGGGATAACAATTTACACGACCACAGAATTGATCATGGCTTATCCAACTTTATTGCTGCAGGCTCTGTGCTTATAAAGGTTACTAATTAGCTTCATACATATTACAAAAGCTAAGCTCATCATTGGCTTCTAATTACCTAAGTTATATTTGCGCAAATGCTGTTTCTTTCACCTTCTTATGGTTACTTGTTTGCTATTTGCTCTGCTTTCCCTTCTGCTTTATCCTATTCTTCTGTCACGTACACACTTTCTCAGATACAGTGACCTTCTAATAGTTTTCTCTTACCGTGGGACCAGAGCTATAGCATCTCTCTCATGTCCTCTTTCTATCAACCATGCTTCTGTAATACTTTCCACACTTCCCCCGTTTTCTTTAGATATTGTTAAAAATACATCATTCATTGTCTTCGTTAGCATGTTCTGTATACATTTAAAAACACAAGGAACGATGCATAAAGCAGCCAACAGTATCAGCAAAAGGGAAATAGTTTGTTTAGTGATCTCAGCGAGCCATGGTCCTAAGCCTAACTTTGCTAACCATTCCCTAATAGGATCTTTTTGGATCTGAAAGTCATTCAAATGACCTTGCATTTCTTTTAGTTTTTGGTAGATGGACTGAGAGTGATCAGAAAGATTCATACAACATATGCCTTCAAATTCTTCACATCCATGCCCCTGAACCAAAAACAGAAAATCTATAGCTGCTCTGTTCTGTAAAACAGCATGTCTTATTTCATCAAAGTCATGAGCCAATTCCCCTAGAATTTTCGAGGTTCTATTAATTTGATTCCTTGCCCAACAAACTGTTCTTTGGACAAGAACCAGGCTCTTTTTTGCTCCAATGGGGGCAAATATGGATGCAAAGAAGTTTGCCGTAGGCGTCCAAAATTCAATGGGTTGGTTTTCTACTGATTTACAATATTTATCGAATTCAGTGTCTCGTTTGTTCCGAATATTTTTCCTTTTCAACTGCGTTATTTGTCTCATAGTGGGTGTGAACATGGTCAATTTTCCCATGTAACATGGTCCACCAATGGGGTATTTAGGAATGCCAGACCACACTCTATTACCACAAATTAAGAAATAACCAGGTGGTAAGTATTTTGGCTTTGTCACACTGACTGACACATTTTTGACATAGCCTTGGCACCAGGTTATGTTATCGTATGGAGGGTTCTGTGCTGTTATGTTCGTGGTGGATACATTCCCAATCATTTGTTGCCATTGTAGAAAGGTCCTTTCCTTATTCATATTGAGTCTAAAACAAGAGTCATTTCCATACACAGTTCCAAACAATTGTAACTCACTGGGGCTATCTGTCATGGTCCTGTTTAGATGCCATACCTTTGGTGCCGTTTGTGCATTCTTTTGTTACATTGCAGGCTAATTCCACCTTGGTTTTGTTATGATTAGAGCTAACCCATCCTGTAAAATCACTTGTATCAAGGTAAGGAATGCCAATAAGACAAGTTTGAAAAGGATCTGACGCTGAGGCTAAACTTAGACAGAAGTCCAATTGACCTGTTTGGTTGGCAAACGTTACCCAAATGTTTTCTCTGGGCCCAACAGGGATACTGGGATGTCCTTGTATTATTAGAATTGTCTTCAAAATCCAAAACCATAAAGAAATCATCATTTTCTTTTAAATTTCCGACCATGTACCTCTACACAAAAATCTAGATATTGTTGTGGATACTGTGATTATATTTCCTGACACAAAGGTTTAAATATTTCTGTGGATTCCCTTGAAAGGGTTCCTCAGGTATTATAACTGTCAAGGGTGTTCGTTTCCGACAACGGGCAGCTGTTATCCTAATGCCTCTTATGATACCTATGTGCTTGATAACATACTTTGTGTCCCAAATATGCCAAGGCTTTTTGCTCACTGCTTTCAAATAGTTGCAGAGCTGTGGCTAGTGGCAAACCAGTGGTTTGTTGTAATTCGTGCTGCCACGTTTCTAATAATATTGTATATGCACAAAGTTTACACCAGATACCTGATAGACTATATTGTTCTATCCACCACTTATTTCCACAAGTCCGGCACTTAATAGCAACCCAAGCTAAGCTTCCTGATTCCTTACAAGCAAAACAATGCCAAATTCCAAAGTCTTTCAGCATAAAGCGATATAGTGCATCTAATAATTGAATATAAGATTCATAAGTATCACTCTGCTGTATCTGTGATCGTAGATCTCTGGGTAGTCTTTTTATCTCATGTGTCTGGGGCAGCAACAGAAGACTGATCCTCGTCTCGATTCGTCTCCTTTCCGCTTCTGTTGCCACCGGGGGTCTGTTCATCCCCCACAGCTCGTGTCCACTTGGCAGGTATCCAGAGAGGTCCCTGTGGCGAAGACACACAGAGGTAACCTCTACCCCAATACAATACTTTTGCTGGATCTTGCCATAGACCTGTACGTGGATCTTTAAATCTTACCCATACCTCTGGTGAGCTTTCTACTTTTTGTTCTGCCATAAAATGAGTTACTGCTGGGGGAACCTTCTGGTCCCCAAACACACAAAGGTGATTTAGCACAATTAACACTTTACTCAATCTCTCTTTTATATCTACAACTTGTCTGTGCTTTTCCAAATATATTTTTAGAGTATGATGAGCCCGCTCTATAATGGTTTGTCCAGTGGGAGAATGAGCAATGCCTGTACGATGAGTCACCTGCCATTTTTGCATAAACTGCTGTACTCTGGTACCCGTGTAAGCAGGTCCATTATCTGTCTTCACTTGTTGTGGTTTCCCCATTACTGCAAAGCATTCACACAGATGTCTTTTAACATGCAGGGCTTTTTCTCCTGTCTGAGCTGTAGCCCATATGAAATGACTGTATGTATCAATACACACATGTATATATTTAAACCTCCCAAAGGGTGCATAATGTGTGACATCCATTTGCCAAATCTCATTACTCTTCAACCCTCTAGGATTCACTCCCATACCTAATCCTACACCACTGTTATGATTGCTGCATGCTGCACAGGATCTAACAATGCTTTTGGCATCATTTAAGGTGATATCAAACATCCTCTTTAGCCCTCTAGCATTTTGATGATACTGTTCATGATTTTTCTGTGCTTTGATAAATTCTTCTTCATGCTCTGTAGCCATGGAAACTAACCTGTCTGCCCTAGCATTTCCTTCACCTAGCCCAATGTCCCATTTATGACTACGTACATGTATGACAGCATATTCATGATCTCTGTTAGTTACTGCTAACCATAACTGACAAAATAACTGGAATAATCTCTTATTCTGAACTTCTTTAATTAGGGCTCCTTCTATCCTGTTTACTACTCCTGCCACATAAAATGAATCAGTAACAATATTAAGGGGTCTGTTCATACTAGCTAAGGCTCTGACTACTGCTAGCAACTCTAAGGTCTGCAATGAGTCTGCGGGGTCTCCTGTTATGATTTCATGTTTCCATTCTCCTTTTTCTACCCAAGTGAGAGTTGCTGTATGAGATTTCTTGCCAGCATCTGTGTAAACCATCCGGGCATGTGGGATTGGTTGTTCCTGTTTCTTAGGTTTCAGTATCCATTGCCAGGAGCCAATCCATGCCATAGGAACATTATTCAATTTACTAGTAATTATAGGACATGATAACCCTAATAATGCTCCTTGAAGATTTTCATCAGTACACAGATACCAATCCAGAACATTTTTCTGCATTGGCAATCGTATGCGTACAGGTTCCTGAGCATCAATCTGTAATACACGCTCTCTGCCCTTTTTTATTAAAGCTGCTAACATTTCAATTTTTTGTAAGAGTGTTTTAGACTGTTGTATGCTAGTCGAGAGCCATTCTATGACACCTATATCCTCCCCCCTTTCTGTTTGTGACTGTGTAATGGCCCCTAGGACATATTGTTTATCAGCCCAAAAAGTAAGTTCCAAAGGTAGATCCCACTGCTGTCTCCAGACACGGCCTTGAGTGACACAGTCTACAATTTGTTGGAGGATGAGTTGTTGATGCTTTGTTACAGTAATCTTTGCTGCCGGGTCTGTTCCCTTTAATAGGGGTCGCAGCTCAGCCAGGGATTCCCACCACTGGACGCAGCCACTGCAAATCCCCAAGGAGTTTTTGTGCATCATTTACAGTGCGTCATTTTGTCTGAAATATCAATTTTTGTGGGATAACAGCATGGCGGGAAATAGTCCATCCTAAATATCTCCAAGGTTCTGTTGTCTGAATTTTTTCATCTGTTATCATTAATTTAAATTGTTCCAAATGTTTACGAATTATTTGTATCTGTTGGGGTACAAAATCTTCAGGCTGACAGAATAAAATCTCATCCATATAGTGATAGATTATACAATCAGGCCATCTACGCCGCAGGGCTTGTAACGCAGTGTCCACATATAGTTGGCATAGGGTAGGACTGTTTTTCATCCCTTGTGTAATACTGTCCACTCAAACCTTTGATCAGGCTTTTCTCGATTGATGGCAGGTAATGTAAAAGCAAAACACTTAGTATCATGAAGATGTAATTGAATTGTAAAGAAACAATCTTTTAAATCTATAATCAGTAAAGACCAATTCATAGGAAGCATTGCGGGTTTCGGTAGTCCAGGCTGTAAAGCTCCCATGGCTTCCATTTGTGAGTTAACTGCTCGCAGGTCATGCAGTAATCGATATTTTCCGGACTTTTTCTTTATTACAAACATGGGTGTATTCCAGGGACTAGTAGATAGTTTTAAATGCCCTTGATCAAATTGTTCCTGTACTAACTGATGAGCAATTTCCAGGCTTTCCCATTTTAGAGGCCATTGCTTAACCCATACCAGGGTATCCACAACCCAAGTAATAGGAATTGGGAAAGACCAAGCAATGGCTATTTCCCCAAAGGGTGATCATTGGAGAGTTTCATTCCGATTTGTGTTAAAACATCTCTCCCTGTTAGGCATTGTACTGTTGGTGGAAGTTGTACAACAGACAGGACAACATTAGCTACACGACCTTCCACTTCGATACTTAAAGTAGGAGTTCTCATAGCAATTGAAGCACCCCCAATGCCAGTCACAGTTGTAGTAGAAGGTTGCAGAGACCAATGTTTCAGCCAACAATGAGGTGCTATTATACTAGAGTCTGCTCCTGTATCTAGTAAAGCATCCAGTGTTTTTGTTTGATCTTTCCAGATAATTGTAACTTTATGTTTTGGTCATTTGCTTAAATCCAATGTCAATAAGGTAAGTCCTCTTGTAGAACCAAATCCACAATCTTCATGTTGCATTAATTGTCGATCATTGATCAAAGGTTTTGTTAACTGGGGTAAGGGTATTAATTGAGCAATGCGTTGTCCCTTAGGAATTCTCAAAGGTGGAAAAATGGTGTATGCCATAACCATTATCTGTCCAGTATAATCAGCATCAATAAGTCCAGGCAACACAAATAATCCAGCAAGACTAGCTGATGATCTTCCTATCAGCAGTGCACCAAACACTTGTTTATTTATTATTAAAGGTCCATAAATCCCGGTGGGAATCTTTTGAGGTTGGGTGGATAGCAAGGAGACTTCTACTGCTGTTGCCAAATCCAATCCGAGGCTGCCGGCTGTGGCAGGTTGTAATCCGAGAGTGTTGGTTGAGGAGAGTTGTAATCCACAACTGTCGGCTGGGGTAGACTGCAGCTGTTTTTCTGTCCGTGGAATGGATTGTTCGGTGAAAAGCTGTTGGTTGGAGTCATCTGGTAACATTTTAATTGAGCTTTTCCTTCTGTAAAATCTTTTGCCTTTGCCTGAAGGGTTGCAAGAGCAGCTAAAACCTGAGCTTGGGAACTTTGAGCTTGCTCTTTAAGTCCCTTAGCTAAATCTTGAATAGCATCAACTAAAAATGCATTTTCTCCTGTGGGAACAACTAATGCTTTTTCTAATAATTCCTCAATAGTCCAATAAGGACCCATTGTACTTATTATTTGTTTAATTGTTGAAGTAGCATTTTGCAACACACACTGCTTTAACATAGTTCCCTTCATATAATCTGGTACCCCTGTTCGAGTGATAGCAGCTGTTAACTTATCAACATATTCTCCAAATGATTCATCCTTTCCTTGTTTTAAGTTCATATACAAAGGTACTCCTCCTGGCTCCTTAACTCTGTCTAAAGCCCTTCTAACGAGATCCATTGCCTCTCTGATCTTATCTGGGCCAAGATGAACTTGTGCCTCAGGACGTGCAAATGGCCCTAACCCCATTAATTCTTCTACAGTGACACCATGTAAAGGATCTCCGGGCAGCCGTTGTTCTGCTACACTTTCATGAACTAACGCTTGCCAATGTGCATTAAATAACAACTGTTGGTGTTCAGTCAGTATCATACGAGTTACAGATCGGAGATCAGATGGCAGTAAAAGATGTGTATACCAAAAATAATCTAACATTTGTTTAGTTGGTTCCGCGTGTAATCCAAACTCACTGACTGTACTTCGCAACTGTGCCAAGAGTTTCCAATCTAATGGAGTGATAGCAGCATTCATTCCTCCCTGCCCATCCTGATTATATGTAACGGGAAAAGCATACGAATCCACAGCCTGCAGTCCATGAGAATCACCCTGCTCCACACAGTGCTTAGCAAATGCAGCCCAAGTTTCTCTCTGCTCTTTCACCACGGCCTCTGCCAGGTCACTGAATGCCCCAGGGACAGGCTCTTTGGTTGAGTGAGCAGGAGGAGGAGGTTTGAACCGAGGGTCAGTCTGACCGCTGGGCACATCGGCCAGGGGAGGTGGTGCAGTAGGAGCTGCAGATGTCTCTGATTCCAGCAACCCGTCTGTATTTATTTTAGAAAGATCAGGGGGCACAGCGGGGAGGAGAACTGTCTGCATAGCTGGGGGAGAAGGCTTATAAGAGAACCAGTCAGCATTCTTATACTCTTTGTTCTGCTGTCTCACATTTTGAGCCTGTTCTGCCGCTTGGCGTTCTGCCTCATGTTGTAACAATGCATTATAAACCACCCTCCAAAGCTTTCCCATCTTTTTTGCAACTTTATCATCATCTAAACAGTCTCCCATATGTTATCACCAAATTTACACCACTCCTCTAAAGAATGCACAGTATGAGGATTAACAAAACACCCTTTCTCATTACCATAATCAAGTAACCCAGGGAGTTCCTTTTTTAAATCTAAATCTTTAACCCCTTTTTTCTGTAAAAATTCAGAAAATAAACTATATGCTGCTTGCCTATCCATACCTACGTCAGCGCTGTTGCAGCCCTTCAAGGTCCGGCAGCACGTACGGCAGAACTTGTCTGTACAACGCTCCAGGTCCGAAGTCGCTCTTTATGCCAACTTTTTCCGACCAGCCTCGCTGCTAAGGCTCCGACACCTTGCCATCCAACCGTGATTCCCCCTTTCTTTAAGTCGAGAAGTCGGGGTCACCATTTGTTGTAGAAGATGGGATAAAGACACTTTTAGACCACAGAATTGATCAATAACTTATCCAACTTTATTGCTGCAGGCTCTGTGCTTATAAAGGTTACTAATTAGCCTCATACATATTACAAAAGCTAAGCTCATCATTGGTTTCTAATTACCTAAGTTATATTTGCACAAATGCTGTTTCTTTCACCTTCTTATGATTACTTGTTTGCTATTTACTCTACTTTCCCATCCGCTTTATCCTATTCTTCTGTCACGTACACACTTTCTCAGATACAGTGACCTTCTAATATCTTTCTTTTTACCGTGGGACCAGAGCTATAGCATCTCTCTCATGTCCTCTTTCTATCAACCATATTTCTGTAATACTTTCCACACCATAAGCTTCTTTCTCCCTGGGAGTTGTAGCCACCTACTGTAAGCTCCTTTTCTCCCAGGGGGTTCTTCTTCGAGTTCCTAGCATTGCTCCTGAGCCTTTCCCTCTCCTGGGGACATCAAAGCTCACGAGTCTCCCTCCACCATGAGGGACACCTGGCTGCTCTACTTTACAGCCTCCCATGGGCGAAGCAGCCTTGCTCTTCCCCTGGCCCATCTTCTGGGGTGCCTTCTTGCTCTCACACACGCTCTCAAATCACAATCACTTCCCCCCGTTCGTGGCCTGCTCCCTCGTGGGCTACAAGAACCGCACCACTTGGGGGTCCGCACTCGCTTTGTCCTCAGAGGACGCCTCACTCAGGCACAGCCCAGGACCCCTCCCAACCGCCAAGGGGTCTGTAACACTCACCTCTCCCTGGATGAGTCTTCGTCCTAAGCAGCACCACCCGGGGTGCTGGGACGGACCTCCCCTGACCGGACGACCAAAGCACAGCTGCCTCTCCTGGGTCAGTCCTTCACCTGGCTTCTCTCCCTGGAAGCCAAGTGACCTCGCTCAGCCCCGTGCTGAGCAATATTACCTGCCTCGGCCTCTCTCTGAGCCAAGCGTCGTCCGGACCCGTATGCAGAGATTATAGGGGTCTGCAGAGTTTCTTTTTGCTTGTTGGCCTCTAATAAATTTGGTCGGAATAAAGATTCTGAGTAGTAAAATCTCTCCAGGACCGTCCTAATTGGGACGGGGTGCCCTCCCCAGAGAGTGGTTTCACCACTCAGGGGTCTTTATCCGAGTCACGGCACCAAATTGAGATGAATACGAGGTGATAAATTTAGGTTGCAAGGAATAACGAATTTATTAAAGCCACAAATAAGCAAAAACGGCCAGCCGGGCAACCGGAGGAAACCCCTTGTTCCTACCGTGGTCTGCAAAAGGGAACAGCAAACAACACTTCTTATACCCTTTTCCAGTCACCTCCCCCAGTGTCATGCCATTAGTCCATTGGCTGCGGTTTCGTGGGCTAAGTCCTGTTTGGTTCCTCTTTCACTGGCCGATTCCAGGTTGGTTCCTCCTTTCGTGAGCTAGCTTAATGCAGATAAATGGTTTAATGCAGATAAAATCACTGGGGGGGGCTCCTTCAGCAGCAGCATTTAATGCATTTGGACAGGCCAGGGACCATCTCCATGTCCTGCACAGAAGGGCTTCACCCTCCTCAGGATCCCTGAGTGACACAATGACACCAAAACCCAGGAATGACAGAGCAGCTGCACCCACAAACTTGGATTTTCCCTTTTTCAAATGTCATTTAACTCACTAAATACATCTCTTGCCTAGGAATGGTACAGCACAGTCAGACACATAAAGAAATTGAAGGGCCAACACCCTGTCTTGTCCTGTATCTCCCAGCTGAGCATCGCCCCCGGCTGCAGGACAACCCCGCTGCCGCCGCCGTCCTGCCGGGGCCGGAGTTGGGGGGATGTCCTTGGCCTTCCCTCTGGGCCGGAGGCAAATCCCCTCCCTGTCCTTCTTCCCTCCTGCCCCAGGCCCCGAGCTGAGGACGGAGAGCCCGGAGGACAAATCCCCCTGGCAGAGCCTGGTGGGAGAGGCTGTTTTGAAGGGCTCCACGGCGCAGGAAGGCAGCGGGGAGGGAAAGCCACGAAGGTACCCCAGGAGGAGGGTCTCCAAAGCCAGCCCAGGGTGCTCTGAGGAGGAAAGACCCAGCCTGTGCCGGGAAGGTGACGAGAGCTTGAGCCAGAGCTCCAACCTGGATGTCCATGAGCAGCCTCACACTAGGAAAAACCCCTTCAAGTGCTTGGACTGTTGGAAGAGCTTCAGCAAGAGCTCCCACCTGATCTGCCACCAGCGCACCCACACCGGGGAACGGCCCTACAAGTGCTTGGAATGCGGGAAGAGGTTTCAGACCAGCGGGAATCTCCTCCTGCATGAGCGGATGCACACACAGGGGAGAGGCCCTCCCTCTGCACCCACTGTGGGAAGAGCTTCACCCGCAGCTCCCACCTCGTCAGGCACGGGCACATCCACAGTGGGGAGAGGCCCTGCAAGTGTGGGGAGTGTGGGAAGAGCTTCAGCCAGAGCTCTGCCTTGACCTCACACCAACAGACCCACCAGTAAGGGAAGCCCTAAAGGTGCCTCGACTGTGGGAAGAGCTTTGTCTGCTGCTCCAACTCCATCACCCACTGGAGGAGTGATGTCTTCCCACATTGGGAAGACAGCTGGCTGGTGGTCTCCACATCCTCCTGGTTCCCCACAGGCACCTGGGTGAACACAGTGGGAGAAACATCCATGGGGTCACAAACTGACCTGGGAAATTCAGTGGGAAGAGCTGATTTGTTGAATTTAAAAGAAAGACATATAACAAAGACATCTAAAGCCCCACCATTTTACTGGCATTTGGGGGCATTTGGGGATTCAGGGGAATATTTGGGAGGATTTGGAGTTTCTGGTGGGATGTGGGGGAGATTACCCCAGAAATGGGGGTTCCCAGGCCGGGCAAATGGGGCCACATTCTCGTAGTTGTGGCAGCAGTTCATGTCCCCTGATCCTGTCTGTTCTCCAGGAACTCCCCTTGGCCGTTCCAGTGCCTGGCCTGGGTCTCCCCACACGGGGTGTCCCCCCCAGGTGCCCAAATCTTTGCTGAAGTGCCTGAGCTGCTCCCAGTTGTAGATGTACCCGGGCAGGAACCTCTCCCGGTCGGGGCCGTTCACTCGGCTTTTCCCAGGACCTGGAACAGCCCTGGGTGTGCAGGGACACAGGTCAGGGGGTGCCCCCCAGCAGCCCTCAGCCCCCCCAGCAGGTTGGGAGCTCAGGGGGCCACCCCAGACCCCCCTTTCCCACCCCCCTCTGCCCCACAGCTGCTGCAGCACCAGTTACTGGGTGGGGGAGTCCCCCCATCAGCCCCCCAGGGATGGACAGGGGGGTTGGGCACCTGTGGACAGTCGTCACCAGAGCAAGCACACAAAGGGTTACAGAAGCAGTGGACATTCCCAGTGCGGACCTGCCCCCTCCCAGAGCCCCAGGGAACCGCTCCAGGGCTCAAGTGATGGGGGACAGGGGAGACCCATGTGGGAACCCCCTGCCCTCTGTCCCCCTGCCCACTGTCCAACACCCCTTTTCTCCCCTCTCCCACCCCTTTCCCATCATCCCCACCGTCCCCAGCTCGGTTTGGGGGTGTTTCTTCCCCCTGCCCTGCTCGCTTTCACAGTCTCAGCCCCCTCCTCGCTCACTTTGGAGGTCCCAGACACCCTTTTCTGCCGTTCACCCCCCCTTTTCCCACTGTCCCCTGAAAGGCAGCTGTTAAATACTGGGTGCTGAAAAAGCTGCTACATCGTGTCCATTCCAAATTAAGCCTGCATTTATTAGGAGGGACTGGCATCCAAAGGGCAGCAAGAAGAGTCTTCTAATTCTCTTCTGCTTAATCCTCTCTGCAGCCGCCGATTTTCCCTGGAAGCGGGCAGGAAAACAGGCCCAGCCCTGGTGTGGTCGGGGAGCAGCGCTGAGCCCAAAGGGCTGCATTTCCCCTGCCCATCCTCCTGCTCTGCCCTCCCCCGGGGCTGGCTCTGCCTGGCGCTGGCCGGACGTGCCGGGGCTCCTCCCTGAGCAAAGCCCTTGGCAAAGTTGAGGGGCAAGTGCAGAGCCCGGCTGGCCTGGGAGGAAGCGACAGCAGCGCGGGCCGAGCGGGCGGGCTGGGGTGGGAGCAGCGGCGGGAAGTTGCAAACTTGGCAGCCAAGAAGTTGAAGTGAAGTGAAGCAGCTCCAAAAGGCCGTGGTCTTGGCGTGGGGGCGGGAGGAAGGGGAGCTCCGTGACTGCGGCCGGGGCTGGTTGGGAGCGGAGCGGCCGGGGCTGCCCCCGGGGCTGGCGGGGGCCAACGGGGAACGGACAAACGGACCGAGGGACCAACGGCCCCTGCGCTTCGGCAGCAGCAGCGGCAGCAGCAGCGACTGTAGCGACGCGCTCTCGCTCTGACTCTTGTTCGTGCTCTCCTTGCTCGAGCTGTTCCTCCTCCTCTCCCTGTGCCGGTGTCCCACTGTCCCTGTGCCGGTGTCCCTGTCCCATTCCCGGTGTCCCTGTCCCGGTGTCCCTGTCCCATTCCCGGTGTCCCTGTGCCGCTGTCCCTGTCCCATTGCCGGTGTCCCTGTCCCGGTGTCCCTGTCCCATTCCCGGTGTCCCTGTGCCGGTGTCCCTGTCCCATTCCCGGTCCCCCTCCCTTGCCGGGCCGGCCTATGGGCTGGCCGTTCCCCTTCTGTCCGGGCGGGCCGCCCGTTCCCCGGCCCTGGGGGCCTGGGCGGTTCGCCTCGCCGGCTCCCGGCGCGCCGGCTGTGCGCTGCTGGGCGCTCTGTTGGGTGGCTGTGGGACGGGCTCGGGCTCGCCGGCCCCTTGGCTACCCCTAGGCTCGAGCCCGGCGGCACTGCCGGGCCGGCGGGTGGCGGGGACGCCGCGGCGCTGCCGCCTCCTTCGGCGGCTTCCCCGGCCAGAGTCCGCGCTCGCCAGCCCCGGCGGCCTGGCAGCGAGCCGGCCGCTGCCGCTGCGGTGGGGAAGCCGGGCCCGGGCCGCTCGAGGGGCGTCGGGTCGGCCGTGCCGAGGCCCGGGCTTCCGGAAACGCGTGACGGCCACGTCTCGCCCGGCACGGAACGGGCCAAAGGAGCCGTCTGCACGAGCTGCTACCGGTGCTTCGCTGCTCTGTGGCGAGCGGCCGGCTTCGGCCGCGTCTCGCGGGGACCTGGCTGAAGCGGACAGGAGCCCCGGTGAGTGCAGGAGGAGAGGGAGGAGGAGGAGGAGGAGGTAGGGCAGGAGGAGGAGAGCGGGACGGGCGGCGAGCTCAACCCGCCCTTCCCCTTTGGCTTGCAGTGGCCATTCAAGCCGATGTCCCGGGGATGGCATCGGGCGCTGGGCGAGCTGGGAGCGGAGCAGGGGCCAGCGGGAGAAAGCGGGGCGGGCCGGGCGGGGACGAGCCGAGGCCCGGGAGGGTGGAAGCCGCCGGGACACCTGGAGGGAGAGCGGGCGTGGGCTCGGTGGGGGACGGGGAGCATCCAGGGCTGGCCGAGGGGTAGCAGGCAGACAGGCACGGCATCAGCCCCACTGACGACCCCGTGGTCCCCCCGCAGCCCGACGGCACCCGGGCCCCCCTGGAGATCGTGCTGCTGGACAAGGTGTGCAATGGCTTCCCTGGTGTCATCCAGCTGCTGGAGTGGTTCGAGCTCCCCAACGGTTTCCTGTTGGTGATGGAGCGTCCGGAGCCGTCTCAGGACCTCTCTGGCTTACTGACGGCGTGGGGGTTCCTGCCGGAGGAGATGGCGTGGGGGCTGTTCCGCCAGGTGCTGAAGGCCGTGCGGCACTGCACCAGCTGCGGCGTCCTGCACCGGGACATCAAGCCCCAGAACATCCTCCTCCACCTGGCCACCGGCGAGGCCAAGCTCCTTGACTTTGGATGTGGCACCTTCCTCCAGGACACGGCCTACACCCAGTTTGCAGGTGAGCCCACAGCCGGGGGATGCTCCTGGTGCCGGGCATCGCGTGGCCATGCCCGGGTGTGGCACCGGAGATTGCCCCTTTGGCTGAGGGGGAACAGGATTAGTTCTTCAGCCAAGTTGCTTTTGGATGGGGCTGGGGGGTTACTGTGAGACAGGCCCCGGCCTTGCCGACAGCCTGTGCCAGCCACCCCGTCCCGGGCTGGGTCTGGGGCAGGGGGGAGCCAGCCTGACCAAAACCCCTGCAAGGGTAGCAGAGAAGGGGGTCAGAACTGTGCACCAGCTGGCTTGGTGTGCAGGCGAGGAAGGGCTTGGGCTGCTCCGCTCGCCTTCTTTGCCTTGGCTTATGATGAATTGTTGGGGCGGGGGGAAGGCATGGCTTTTCCCACCTCTGGGTGGGTTTTTTCCTTTGCATGTAATGGTTGGGCCTTGCCAGGGCTTCCGCTGCCCTCTTGGACACCAGCGGCTTCTTCTCCAACCCAGAGTTTGTAAGCAAGAGTCAGGGGCCGGCGAGAAGGCAGTGGGTCACAGCGTGTGCCACTGGGGCAGGCCCCACATTGCCAGGGATGCTGGGGTGAGGCTCTGGGAGCAGGCAGCATCCACCTGATGAGCTGCGTCTGTATTCCGTAGGAACACTGTCCTACAGCCCGCCAGAGTGGATCTACCTCAAACGCTACCACGGCGAGGAGGCGACCATCTGGTCCCTGGGCATCCTGCTCTACCAGATGGTCTGCGGGAAGCACCCTTTCTGCAAAGGCACCAACACCATCTGGGACCAGCTCCCGTTCCCAGCACGGGTCTCTCCAGGTGGATACCAATCTTTGTGGCACGGGGGCAATAACGGTGTTGGGAGAGGGCAGCGGGCTCACGAGGACGCCGCTCTTGAAGCTGTTTGTGTCCCATGGGTGGCTGGAGGAGGTGGCCTGTGTCCTGCCATCCTGCTCTCCTCCAAAGGGAGAATCGATGGAGAAGTTTGGGCACAGCTCTGAGCACAGCCAGCACAGCCTGGGCACGTGGACAGTGGGACAGAGGGGACAGGATCCTTCTCCAACTGACCGGCCATTTTCCCCCCAGGCTGCCAGGACCTTATCAGGTGGTGTTTGTCCATCCGCCCCTCGGACAGGCCAGCATTGGAAGACCTTTTGTGCCATCCTTGGGTGCAGGGCATTCCCCTGCCCTAGAAGACGGGAGAGATCCACGTGCTCACTTTGATCCAGGGCCCTGGCAAGTAACACCTCCACACATCCCTTGGCAAGAAGAAGCCAAGAAAACCAGACTTTTTTGTCAGCCTGTAGCACTGAGGGGGGGTCATCCCACGGGAACACGCCCCTCTTTGTGCTGGAGCTGGGCTGCAGAGCCGGTCTCCCAAGTGCTGGTGGCCACCATCCAACCTGGTTTTGCTGGTCCCGCTTCACAGACAGCTGGGCCCTCGGCAGAACGCTGACAGCCTGGTCTGGCCCCCAGGGAAGGAGAAGGGGCCTCTGGAGAAGCTGTGCCGGGTGGGGTTGCTGCTGGAGACATCGAGGACGACGTCAGGGATGACAAGCTCTTAGTTGACCTGGACGCCGGCGAGCTGAAGATGATGGACTTGGATTGTGGCCCCTTCCTCCAAGCCGTGCTCCACAGGCCGTTTGCAGATGAGTCCACACCCGGGGGTGCTCCCGGCCGCGGGCATTGCTCAGCCTGGCTGGGCACCGAAGGGTCCCCCTTTGCTGCTGGGGAACCTGAGGAATTCTTCAGCCGGCTGCCAAGCTGCTTCTTGGCAGGAGGGCGGGCGGGTGCTCTGGGCTGGGTGTGAAATGGGAGCCCGGCTCTGCCACCAGCCTCTGCCACTGCCCCTTTGCTGGGCGGGGCTGGGGCAGGGGCAGCCAGCCTGCCAAAAACAAACCCCGTGGGGGGAGCAAAGGCGGGGCTGCAGAACACCAGCTGCTTTGGGCTGCAGGCCAGGAAAGGCTTGGGCTGCCTTGGCTTAGGAGCCTTTCTTTGGGCCAGTGCAGCAGGGCAGGGAGAAGGCCTGGGTTTTCCTGAGCTGGAGGAGGTGGGGTTTTTCTTTGGCCTGGAGGGCTTGGGCCTTCCTCAGAACCCTGACAGAAGGTTAACATTTTACCTTTTTTTCTTGTTTCCACTTCTGGTTTGTAATCTCTTGTCATGAATTTGTTGTTTGTTTTCAAGGGAAGAGTTGGAGCTGGTGCCCAGTGCGGATTGGGAAGGGCTGGGACCATCCCTGGAGAGGATCTGACGTCCCCTCTGAGAAGGCTGAGGACATCCTTTGGGACACGCTCTTCTTGGGGCAGCAGATCTTGTGAGGTAGATGCTCATCTTGCCCATCTTGTCAGCAGGAGTGGGATAATGGCTTTGGGGAGATGGCAGCAGGCACATGAACATCCCGCTCTTGCAGCTGCTGAGCAGGTTGATCTCCTGGGCTTGGCTGGACGAGGTGGCACCTGTGTTGAGTAATTTCTGAAATCCAATCGATCTGGGATGACCCCAAATGACAGTTTAGTTTCCAGCTTGCTCGAGCTGTATCTCAGCTGTTCTCTGAACAGTTCTCTCCCCCACCTGCCTAGTACTTCCCAACTGCTCCCTCCTGTCCCTGCAATGAGTTCCCAGCTCCTCATGGTCTCCATCAAACCCCTGAGAGAAGAAATAGAAACTCTACTCACAGTCCCCTGGAGTGCCCAAATGAGGAACAATGTAATCCTGGAGAAGTCCTAGAGAATTAGATAAGGGATGTCCCAAACAAGCAGGATGTAAACTAAGCTCTGGGTACCCAGATAAAATAAAGAACAAACTTTATTTTTGGTGGTGAAACACAATGGTGCTGTGCTGCTCAAGAACTGAGGTCAGGATGACAGAGAAGGCCCGGAAGGCCCAGAAAAGGACTTCCAATAGGGGTGTGGCTATGTAAAGCAAAGTACTGAATATGTATTAAGTAAGCCAGACTATTGAATGCACATGTAAACAGTGTGTGTAATAAAAAGCCCTGTCTGTCCTTTTGTCAGAGACTGAAACAGTTAATGATTTATGCATCCTTAAGAGACTTCTGCAGGCTTTTGACTTTCTGATGGGCAACTGGGCCCATCCCCCTCCTCCGGTGCAGAAGATGTCAAGCCCTGAAAAGGCGGGAAGAGCTGAGTTTACCACGCCCTAACTCCGCGCCAAAAAGGGGGACACCAACCTATGAAAACAACTCCCCGCCCTGGGGGAGGGGCAAAGGATATGGATTTTGACTGGTGACTTTGGGGTTTTTGGCGGGGGTTTTTGCTCTTCCTTCTCCCCCCACCACCTGCGGATCAAGACATCGCTGGATCCAGTGGGCGGTGATTATCTCATCTTCTTTTTTTTTCTTGCTCCCCCTTACTCTTACCCTGCCTTTCTCTCCCCTATGCATTTTTCTCCTCCCCAGAAAAGTTATGACAGCACCCAAAAATGTTAACTTACCTATTGATTTAAAATTGTTAAAATAAATCTTATCAATATATGTTTTCATACACCGATTATTTAGTGTCGTTTCGCTTTAATCCACCCCAAAGGAATTTTTGATAAAACCTGGGTTACCCCCTCCCCCCTCTTTTCCTGGGGCGGGTCGTAACACCTTTGGCACGGTGGATTAGAGGAGCTCTCCTCTGAACACCCAGCATGCTGAATAAAGAAGAATACTCTTTTTAACATCTCCAAATTGGGGTGAAGAAGTTTGTTTCTGCTGCTTTTCAGTATCATTTCTGGCCCCCAGACAGGACCCTCTGCCTGATCTCCCGCGGATCCGAGGGATCTCTGGATCTTCACGCCAGCCCCAGGACTTTGCTGCAGAAGAGCACAGATCCCCAGCCCAGTCTGGGACACAGGTGAGATCCCACTGGATAACAAGGCATTCTTTTTGGGAATCCTGCCCATGTCAAACGTGTGGATCTTTCAGCGCACTGGGGGTTCTTTGGTATTTTGGGAATCCTGCTCACCTGAGACCTGTGGATCTTCCAGCGCTTTGGGTGGGTTCTTTGGTACTCTGGAATTTGGTCTCTGGCTTTGTTTGATCGATCACTATTGTTCTGTACTTGTATTTGTTTCTGTATTGTAACATTTGGGGTCTACTGTTTAGAGCTGGGAAGTGGGCAATGTGAAGGGGGAATTGTGAAGAAGTCCCCACTTTGTTGCATTTTGCAATATTGGATGAAGATTGGTGGCCCCCCCGGAGGAACAGCTCCCAGGGAGAATTTAATGGAGTGTTGGAATCAGTGGGTGGCTGTTCTGGAACACTGAATTAGAATCCATTGTTCCAGTTGATGCTGTTTTAGAAGGGGAACAGAAGTGGAAGGAGGTTATGTCTGGTGATGTGTTTTTCACTTTGCAGAACCTGTGAAATGGCAGAAAGATTGTGGTGTGAATGCAGCGCCCTCAGAGCCCTTGGTGTGAGCCCGGGAAGGAAAATCAAGCTGAGGGACAAGATCAGTCTAATTTGGGGACATTGTTGGAGGTTGGAGTTGCAGTTCTGGAAGAAATCCCTGAGGAAATGGTGCCCGTGGGGAGAGGAAGAGGACGAGAGCGTGGGCAGCCTGCTTCAAACATCCCCCCCAGGAGACTTGGGCTCAGTCCCTGTGCATCCTGTAAGAAAGATGGACACTGGAAATGGGATTGTCCGCAACTGAAACTTCAGAACCCTCCCAACCCTCTCGTGGCATCACTGAAGACGACTGAGGGGGCACCAGAGGATTCTTCCCCATCAGAACATCTGGTTCCAGCCAAGCTAAGCACAATTGTTTGTGGCTGTGGGAACTTGTTCCTCTGTGTTAAATCCGGGAAAATGAAACTCAAGGGACAATTCTAGAACAATTGTCTGGTGTGCCAGGGAATTGGGAAACTGGGCCATTTTTAATGCTGTGGCTTTTAAATTGGGAAAACAGTGGTTGGCTCCCCAGTTTTTGTATTTCCCCAATTCCCCAAAGCCTCTGCTTGGGAGAGATCTCTTGGCAAAATGAAATGCCACAATCCAATTTAAAAATGGTCCAAGATAGGTTATTATTGCAGAGCCTAATTCTGTGGAAGTTTCTGGTTTTGCCTGAGAGTCTCCAAAAGCAGAAGTAATCCATCTGCCACCATCACTTGGGGATGCAGTGGTTCCAACAGGATGGGCTGGAGAGGTGCCTCCATGATCCAAGAGAGCAGAACCCGTGAGAATTCCAGTGAAACCTGGAATGGGGTTGGTGGGGCCAAAGCAATGTCCTTTGCAAATAGACAGTTGTAAGGGATTCTCACCCTTTGTAGAACAATTAGTGAAATTTTGCTTGTGAAAAGAACGTGAATCTAAATGGAATGCTCCAGTTTTGCCAGTCAAGCAGGCAAATGGAAGGCTATGCCAGTTAGTCCAAGACCTCAGAGCTATAAAGAATAGAGTAGAAGATATACAAGCAGTTGTAGGGAATCCTTACACTTTGCTAACTCCCCTAACTGAGAGTTTAATATGTTTCACAGGATTAGATTTGAAAGCTGCCTTTTTCTGTCTCCCTTTGAGTTGGGAAAGTCAAGAGCTTTTTGCTTTCCAATGGCAAAATGCAAAGACGGGGAGGAAAACCCATCTGACTTTGGTGG
>NW_021937742.1:0-4048 GCF_001715985.3 Manacus vitellinus
CCCTCCCCCACCCTCAGGGACGGTCCTGCCCTTCCCCCACCCTCAGGGAACCTCCTGCCCTTCCCCCATGCTCAAGGACCATCCTGCTCCATCCCCACCCTCAGTGTTCCCTCCTTCCCCTCCCCCCCCCACTGGGGCCGTTACTGGTCCCTTACTGGTCTGTACTGGGAAGGGAGAGGGGAGGGGCCGCCCCCTCGAGGCCCCTCCCCCCCAGTGACGTCACCGGGTCCCAAAAATAGCCCCGGGGGCCCAAACTGGAGGGGGGACCTGGAGCCGCTCCCAGTGTGACCAGTTCAGGTACTGGGAGGGACTGGGAGGGAACTGGGAGGGACTGGGAGGGACTGGGAGGGGGCAGGGCTTCCCCCCCTTCCCCCCCTCCGTGTCCTTGGGGTGACCTTGGGGAGGGAGGGGGATGGGCCACTCCCAGTGGCTCCCAGTAACCACAAGTAATCGCTCCGGTATCTCCAGATGACCCCCCAGTAACCCCAGTCACCCCCCCAGTAGCTCCTATGTAGCTCCAGTAACCATGTCTATCCCAGTAGCTCCCAGTAACTCCCAGTAATCCTAGTGTCCATCCCAGTAACTCCCAGTAACTCCCAGTAAGCCCCCCAGTAGCTCCCAGTAACTCCCAGTAACCCCAGTGACCTGCCCAGTAGCTCCCAGTAACCTCAGTGTCCATCCCAGTAACCCCAGTGACCCCCCCAGTAGCTCCCAGTAACTCCAGTGTCCATCCCAGTAACCCCAGTGACCTCCGCAGTAGCTTCCAGTAGCTCCCAGTAACTCCCAGTGTCCCCCCCAGTGCCTCCCAGTATGTCCCAGTTTAACCCAGTTCCCCCCCCCGTCGGCCCTGGGCCGGGTGGGGGAGGGGCGGGCTCACATTTCCATGGCAACATCCCTTTCCCTCTGGCCCAGTTTCTCCCAGTTCCTCCCAGTTTAACCCAGTTTTTCCACATTTTTCCCCATTTTTCCCCATTTTTCCACATTTCCCCCCATTTTCCCCATTTTTCCCAGATTTTCCCCCATTTTTCCACATTTTCCTGAATTTTTCCCCATTTCCCCCCCATTTTCCAGATTTTTCCCATTTTCCCCCATTTTCCCAGATTTTTCCCCATTTTTTCCACATTTTTCCCACATTTTCACACATTTTCACACATTTTTCTCCAGATTTTCCCAGATTTTTTTTTCCCATTTTTTCCACGTTTTCCCCGATTTTTTATCACATTTTTCCCAGATTTGCCCAGATTTCTTCCCCCATTTTCCTGGATTTTTCCCAGAATTTCCCATATTTTCCCCATTTTTCCAAAATTTTTTTGATCTTTCCCCATTTTTCCCCATTTCCTGGATTTTCTCCCATTTTTTCCACATCTTCCCAGATTTTTCCTCATTTTTCCCAGATTTTCCCAAGATTTTTTCCCATTTTTTTAAATCTTTCCCCATTTTTCCCCATTTCCTGGGATTTTTTCCCCATTTTTCTCCATTTTCCCCCATTTTCCCCAGAATTTCCAGCATTTCCCCCCCAGTTTGTCGCCATTTTCCCAGATTTCTCCCACATTTTCCCCTATTTTTTCCCCATTTTCCCGGATTTTTCCCAGATTTTTCCTCCACTTTTCCCAGAATTTCCCACATTTTCCCAGATTTTTCCCACATTTTTTCCCATTTTTCCCACATTTTCTCAGATTTTTCTCCAGATTTTCTTCCAGATTTTCCCACATTTTCCCACATTTCCCCCCATTTTTCATGATTTTTCCCGATTTTCCCCATTTTTCCGGATTTTTTTCAAATCTTTTCCCATTTTCACACATTTTTCCTCATTTTCCCCCATTTTTACAGATTTCTCCTCATTTCCCCCATTTTCCCACAGTTTTTCCCAATTTTTTCACATTTTCCCAGATTTTTCCCCATTTTCCCCAGATTTTTCCCCATTTTGCCCCCATTTTCCATGATTTTTCCCCATTTTCCCACATTTTCCCAAATTTTTTCCCACATTTTCCCAGATTTTCTCCCTATTTCCCCAGATTTTTCCTCATTTTTCCCATTTTTTCCCAGATTTTTTCCCAATTATTTTCCCCATTTTCCCAGATTTCCCCCCTTTTTTTCCCACATTTCCCTGGATTTTTTCCCAATTTCCCCCCAGTTTCCATGATTTTTCCCACATTTTTTCCACATTTTCCCAGATTTTTCCTCATTTCCCCCCATTTTTCCCAGATTTTTCCCCATTTTTCTCACATTTTTTTCCCCATATTTCCAGATTTTCCCAGGTTTTTTCCCCATTTTCCCCCCATTTTTTCCCTATTTTCCCAGATTTTTCCCATTTTTTCCCCTTCCCCCCCATTTTTTCCACATTTTTCCCAGATTTTCTCCCATTTTCCCCAGAATTTCCCAGGTTTTTTCCCGATTTTCCCCATTTTCCCAGTTTTTTCCCAATTTTTTCCCCATTTTCCCGGATTTTTTCTCCATTTCCCCCCATTTTCCCAGATTTTCCCCCCATTTTTCCCACATTTTCCCAGATTTTCACACATTTTTCCCCATTTTCCCCCTTTTTTCCTCATTTTTCCATATTTTCCCATATTTTTCCCCATTTTCCCCAGAATTTCCCACATTTTCCCCCATTTTTCCCCATTTCCCCGGATTTTTCTCACATTTTTCCCAGAATTTTCTGCAATTTCCCCATTTTCCCACATTTTCCCAGATTTTTCACCATTTTCCTGATTTCCCCCCCATTTTTCCCACATTTTCACAGATTTTTCTCCAGATTTCCCCCACATTTTTCCCCCATTTCCCCACATTTTCTTGGATTTTTGGGTCCCCAGTTTTCCAAATTTCCCAAATTTCCCCAGTGGGAAAAAATGGGGGGAAAAAAACAGGAATTTGGGGGAAAATGGGGAAAAATTGGGGAAAAAAGTGGGAAATTTGGGGAAAATTGATAAAAATGGGGAAAAATGGGGGGAAATTTAGGAAAACTGGGGGAAAATCCGGGAAAATGTGGACAAACGGGGGAAATTTTGGGGAAAAAGTCAGAAATTTGGGGAAATGGGGGATTTTGAGGGGAAATGGAGGGAAAACAGTAAGAAATTTGGGGAAAACGGGTGAAAAATCAGGAAAAATGGGGGATAATTGGGAAGAATTAGGGGAAATTTAGGAAAAAATTGGGAAAAAATGGCGGAATTTGGGGAAAATGGGGAAATTTGGGAAAAATGGGGTGAATTGAGAAAAAAATGGGGAAATTTGGGTAAAATTGGATGAAAAATTGGGGAACGTTGGGGAAAATGGGGGGAAATTTGGGGAAAATGGGAAAAAATGGGGGAAATTTGGGAACAATGGAAGGAATTTGGAAAACAAATGGGGAAAAATTGAGAAAAATGGGGAAATTTGGGAAAAATGGGGGAAATGGGGGGAAAATTGGGGAAAGAGTGGGAAATTTGGGAGAAATGGATGAAAAACTGGGAAAAATGAGGGGAAATTTGGGAAAAACTTGGGTGTCCCCACCAGGTTCGGCCCCGCCATGGTCCCGATAGCCCCGGGATCAGGTGAGACCCCTACCCCATGCCCTGACCCCTCCCCCTCCCCGAGGTCACTGCCCTGACCCCCCGAGTCCAGGCTGTGACCCCTCCCCCACCCCATGGCCCCTCCCACACTTTATGGCCCCTTCCCCATTCTGTGGCCCCTACCCCATTCTGTAGCCCCTACCCCACTCTGTGACCCCTCTCCCACTTCATGGCCCCTCCCCCACTCTCTGACTCCTCCCCCACTCTATGGCCCCTCATCCACTTTGGCTCCTCCCCCACTCTGTGACCCCACCCCCATTCTGTGACCCCTCTCCCACTCTGTGGCCCCTCCCCCACTTTACGGCCTCTCCCCCACTCTGTGACCCCTCCCCCACCGACAGCTTCTCCCTGCAGAGAGAACAGTCAACACACTATTTCACTTCTCACTTTAACAAAGCTCTTTTCTCCTTCAAGCCCCTCAAAGGCGCCAAGGCCACATAGGAGGCCACACACAAACAGTACTCCTCTTCCCACTTGACTACACCCTCTCCCTCACTGTTCTA